>NC_061122.1:207628589-207632784 GCF_002878395.1 Capsicum annuum | reverse complement strand
GAAAAAGATTCATAAATGCAATATTTGTTTCTTATATGGGCAACTTTTGTATGAGGTTCAACCCAGACATCTTCATCAGTAGGGTTTTTTTCTTCTTCATATGAGTCTCCTCGAATATCTCATCGTGTGGTATCTCCCTACTCTTTTCTTTTTCCTGCATATTAAAAAATCATCAATGTCCAAACAATTAAAAATTTAAATAGAAACAAACAGTTAAAACTGTAAAAGTTACATACCAATTTTTTCTGCATAGCAAGGGTACTTCTGGCATCTGCAGTATGTAGGGAGCCACCCTTCGATGATGCCAGGGCTTTCCTTCCCTTTTCCCTCAGCAATTAGTGTCCTTCGCTATTCCAAAGGCGAAGATATAGTTGCCATAAGGGTTCACTAATCCAGTCAGGTTTTACCAACTTGGTTCGGGCATAATCCAACAGACCGTTAAACCTGACTCTACATCTTCTGAAAAAGTTCCTCCTTATAAGAAATGTATTCGCATCATCCCACCAGTAAAATTTCTACAATAAAAATTCTTACTTTAAATTCTTTAAACATTCTCTCCCTGTCAAGTTATGGAACCTAACGCTAACTGATCCAGTAGCCTTTGAAGTTCCGACAAATGCATTTTCTCACAGCTTGTCCAACTTTAGCATCCGGCCTAAACCTACAACACAAGACCAAACAATAATTTCATAGAGCATAATAATATAATAATGTAAAAATGAATAATATTATTATATTTAGAAATCTTACCCTGTCGGAAATGGAATGAGATAAAGCCTTCCATAATTAACTCTGTCTTCTGGCTGCGGATCAAGTGATGGTAGATGCACTGGCGTGGGCGGATCTAAAGCACCAGATAGAGTGCCTCCAAGCTGAAGATCCGATAATCTAATAGATTCATCAGAATCACTGTGTGTAACTGCGTGACTGCTACAGGAGGGTATCAATGATGACACATGTCTAGATGTGCCAGCGGCCGTCTGATAGTACTGTAGTGGCCGTGGCATGGTGATGGGAGCAGATTGGCTCGGTGTAGACCCATGAAGTGACCCCACATGCATAGGAGTGGGAACCGAATGCTGGGATGACCTAGAATACAAGGGTCATGCTGTCGCGTCAGCAAACCAACCCTCAGATATATAAATACCTGTCAGTCGTCTATAAGGCGAATGTTGTCTTTTTTTTTTTGGTTTTATATGATTAACTTTTTTCTTACCTTTGTCACCTCTGCCTGTCATCTAAATTATATAAAGTTAACAAGTAGTTAGTTACTACAAAATGAATATATAAGAAAACATTCCTAATAACTAATTTCAAGTTACTAATTCACATTTCAAATCGTTCCAACAAAACAAGATAGACAAGAATATTTTTATTACTATATAAATTATGGAACAGTGAAAACAATAATCTTAAACAGTATATTACATATCAATCTTAAATGATAAACATAAAGGTAAATATATAGTAAAAAGCATAAAGACATCAATACATAATAAATACAACCTACACAACTAATCCTCCTCTTCTGAAGACTCTCCACTAAACCATTCACCCTCTCCGAAAGTTTTCTCATCTCTTACCCACTCAGCCTCTTCTTGCGCAATATTAACTTCTTCAAATATATTTTTTGGGTGATTCAAATTATCGACTTAGTCAACGTCTACTAGCTGGTGATCAATCTGCATTTCATTTTGATATGCAATCTCCAACACATTCTTAACTTTCACCTGTCCGATAGACTTTGTTTTGATTACAGCCCACCAATCAGACTTGTCACTGCGCAATGGATAAGGAGCATAATACACTTGTTTAGCATTTTACGCTAGAACAAATGGATGGTAAATAGGATACGACCTATTGTGCTTCACTTCAATGATGTTATGCTTCATATGTACTCTTGTGCCTCTTGTGCTTGGGTCAAAGCACTTACATCGAAAGAGGATAATTTTTTTATAGGGAAACTAGCATACTCTAGTTCTAAGATCTCGTGTATAATGCCAAAGTAATCAACATCATCATCACCCTTAACCCAAATACCACTATTGTTTGTTTTCCTTATTCTGGAGTGTTGTTCGTTGAAAAATTTAAACCCATTTACTGTGTAATAGGACATTGTATGAGCTCCAACTAGATCCAAAGAAATATCTCTCAAGAGTTGATCGTATATGACTGCATTTGGTGAGTAGTGTACCTAAAAATATTATAAATATATATACATATATATTATATATATATGTTAGTTGAGGAATGTGTAAATATTTAAAATTTATAGAAATATTAATACACCTACGAACCTCATATGTAAACCATGTTGCAAAGGATGCGTACACTTGATTTTTGTGGAATTGAGTCTTAAATGAACTGAAGATCCAACATGCGAAACACAATTAGTTTCTTTAAGAGAATAAGTAAGCAAATAAGATATGTTCAAATTTTAATCTCCTTATTTCAGAAAGGGCTCAACTTCCGGGCAATTCAGCAAGACATACAAAGTTGCTGCTTTGCGTTCCGTGGGAGTGAACAGATGAGGTATGGTCTTTTTATCCTTACAACCAGATTGATTAAAAATTTATATCGATTCCAGATAAGGCTCATTCATATCATCCTGATGACGATTTCACCGATTTCTTGAACAAGTAACTTCATCACGAAAGTAGTATGAATAAAATTGAGACGTTTTTCTTGCAAGATATGCCTCAACTATTGAGCCTTCCACCCAATACTTATTTTTGGGACCCCTCTTCAATTTTTCAATTGCCCTGCACAATCTTAAGATTAGATGTTAACTATATTTAAAAAAGATATGTATGAATTTAAATATATTGCAATTTCTTACCGTTCAAATGGATACATCCGCCTAGTTTGAATTGGACCGCCTAGCCGAGCTTCATGCACAAGGTGAATGGGAAGATGTTCCATCACATCAAAGAATGTTGGCGGAAAAATCTTCTCCAACTTGTTGGAGATAACAACAATATTACTTTTCATTCGCACCAGATTTTCTTCTTTTAGTGTAGTGGCACATAAGTCTTTAAAGAACAAACTGATCTCTGCTATTGGTTTTCATATGTTTTTAGGTAAACCAATAAAAATAATTGGAAGTAATTGTTCCATGAAAACATGACAATCATGGATTTTCATTCCATGCAATATTCTTAGTGCCATATCAACCCTCTTTCCCAAATTTGAGGCATATCCATCGGGCATCTTCAAACTTTGGACCCACTCACATATTTGACGCTTTTGGTCCAACTTGAATGCAAAACTAGCCTTGGGTTTAAGAACATTGCCATTGGACCCCTCCTATAAGTGTAATTCATTGCATTTGCAATATTCTGGTAAGTGAAGTTTGGCTTTAGGATTATCCTTTGTTTTGCCGGTGACATCCATAACGGTGTTGAATAGGTTGTCAAAGTAGTTCTTCTCAGTATGCATGACATCAACATGATTTCTTAGTAAATTATTTGGCCAATATTCTAACTCTCAAAATATACTTTACTTATTCCAGTTATGTGAAACACCATATCCATCAAGCCTGTACAATGGTTCTTCGCTGGTCTTAGGGAAATTCTGAACTATCTCCCAAATGTCATGACCAAACAACCTTGGAGGTGGACCATCACATTCCCTTTTATTCCTTCTGAATGCATTCTTGAGTCTCCTAAATTCTTGATCAGGTGGAAAGAAACACCAAAGAAAATCAAACCATGAACTTTTCCTGCCATATCTCAATGTGAAAGACTTTGTTTTTTCCATGCAGTATGGACAAGCCAGCTTTCCAGCTGTCATTCACCCAGACAATATTCCATAAGCGAGAAAATCATTAACAGTCCACATTAGATATGCACGCAGATTGAAATTCTATTTAAGAGAGATGTCCCAAGTTTCAACCCACTCATGCCATAAAAGTTAAAGTTCATCGATCAAAGGTTGCAAGTAGACAGCTATTCCGCTTTTTGGATTACGCAGTCCAGGACAACACAATTCAGAAATATATAGGGACTAGTCATCAACATTTCAGGAGGAAGATTATAAGGAGTAATAAATACAGGCCAACATGAATATGGCTCAACACTAACTGAAAAAAGAGAGAACCCATTCGCATATAATTCCAACCAAATGTTTAAAGTCCCTACACTTTACCATTTTTAACCAACTAAGTCACCTACCAAACCACATTCAAAAAAAAAAA
>NC_061122.1:207619806-207625589 GCF_002878395.1 Capsicum annuum | reverse complement strand
AGACTAAGCACTTGAACCTACATTATGAGACAATGTAGCACACAGACGTATATGTGGATCAGTACTTTGAGGATGTACTGAGTATATGGAGGTGTATACGAGACTTAAAATAATAATATAATTAATCTTACAAAAATCATGCATGCTAATATAAATGACTCACATAGCTCGAATAACCTCAAAATACATATCTCGTAAATTATGAATAATGGATCACATAGTATAAATCTCATCTCAAGGAACATACTTTACTTTAGAAACTGATTACTTATTCTTACTAATAGGGAAAACTACTTTCTTCTTAAAAAAACTTTACTTTAAGAAACTACTCTGAAAAATCTTGCTATTAGGGAGGTTCTCTTAACCAACATACACCATGTGAGCTACATGGAGTCCAACGTCTTCTCCTCTAAAGGAAGAAACCTCACGTTGGAGAGAGGCTTCAAACTCTTGCCAGGGAGTATAACCTCAACTCAGTGATCACTATCTTGGCCTCGGGCCCATAAATCTCAATCCTATGGTGGCACGTAGTTCTGGGATATGAAACCGTAGTAACTTACCCAACTCGGTGCTAAATACTACTCCCTTTAGTTAGCTACGCTTATCTCATGGAAATTCACTTTAAAATAATTTTGTGGTTCATAAAGAAACCAACTATAAAATCTATAATCACATTTAGAAAAGTGGATTTCAAAGCTACTATGACCGTCAAGGTCAAAACTTTCTCGATAATCTCAAAATACTCAAATCATGGGTGTTTATAGCACAAAAGTTCTTAAAATTACAATCTCAAATAGGGCTTACTGACCCATATATCAATATCACATTAAGACGTATAAAAATTCATACTTGATATCATAAAGATTCATAAATCATATAGAAATCTGAAAATTTTCAGCAATACGCATTATAATCTCCATACTCATGTACTTCAATTTCTAAAACATTGAAACCATCATAATCTCAAGAAATAATAACATAGGGTATACACCCATACTTTAATTTCATAAGAAAACATGTAAAACCATATATATTTGTAATTAAAACAACTTTTGGGCACAAGGACGAAAGGAGTGTCCTTGTTCAAACCCCGCATACCTTAGATTATGACTTATAGATGAACAAGCTTTCTTGAGGCTCTTTTTCTTACTCTTGAGTGAGGGTTCTTAAATCTTTTGGATAGGGAACTTTGAATCTCAATTCAATTTGCAGAATTTATGGTGGAACTTTGAAGTTCTTGGAGTAGGAATTGAGTTTGCTCTTGAGGGAGAAAACCCTAGGCCTTGAAGTTTTTGATGGATATGAAGTTATTTGCTTCGTTCTGAATATATCTAAGTGTAAAAAGGGTGGAAAAGGACCAAAAGTCCTTTTAAAAATGGCTTTAAAATATTGAACAGGATCTGCAACGGTCGGAGTGATGGTCCGTCACTAGTCTGACGGCCCGTCAGATCGTCCGTCGCATGTTGGTCAGAAAAAGGCCACGCTGCCTCGTTGCGATGGCCTTAGCGATGACCCATCGCTAGCTTGACGGTCAGTCATTCTGGCCATCGCACTTTGATAGAGGGATTCACTTCTTTGGTTGCGATAGTTTGGGCAACGGTCCGTCGCAAGCTCGACGGTCCGTCAACCTGCCCGTCACACCTTCGCGGTTCTGATAGCTTTTAGTAAAACGATCATAACTTCTCTCCCCGATACCAGATTTCGACGAAATTGGTATCGTTGGAAAGCTAATTCAATTTTTCAGACTATAAAAAGTCAAATTTAGGAAAATTCCACATGGCTTAAACACCAATCACTTTGTAAGTCATTCCTAAATATTTTAGAGACGGAAAAAGGCTTCACTTGACATGCTCTAAAGGTTTAGACTACGAGGGAAATTTACGGGGTCTTACATGATATTATGGTACTATTGTAGTTATAATAATGTAACATACCTATATAACCGATAATTCATCAAAATATAATGAATGTGTTCTATTATGAGGTAATATAGTACGATTCAAGAGTTCATATATATAAATATCTCTTTATTTATATATATGTGATGTAGTGATCGATCGATGAATGATGTAGTAAAAAACTAGTAGAATCTATCCAAACATATTATTGAATACCTTGATTTGAGACGATAGAAGTAATAATATACTATACGTTGAGGTTATATTAATGTAAGCTAATCAAAATAATCAATAACTCATCAAAGTAAGTATATGAAATACGTCGTACTATATTATTGGATAATATACTCGTGTACGTATGTGATGTATATAGTACGTATTAATATAGTTGATAGTGTGTATATGTGTATGTATGTTTAGGTTTATATATAGTATATAAATATTATATAGTGAAGGTTTATTAATGACATAAGATAAACTAACCGATAAATCATCTGAGTATGTGTGAAATACGTTGTATATTATTATGGGGTAGTAAAATTGGGTATGTGATGTATATAGTACGTATTTGAAACTGATAGCCTATTGAATATATAAATATATACATATATCTCGTGTAGTGGCGTATGCAGTAATCGAAAGCTAGATAATTGAATCTATATATCAAAATATTTACAAAATTTTATTGATATTATTATACGATTGAGGAAATATACTAGTCGTGTCAATGTGATGATAAAATAACTAATTATCTAATTTATATATATACGCATTGTATTAAATTATTTGAATGTTGTTATAAATATTATAGAAATTATTACAATTTTAATTTGTTAAAAAATAATTTTAATTTATTAATATATTTTTTAATTTATTTTAATTTATTAGTTTATAACTTGGGAATTAATTTTGATTGAAAACAGACCACATGTGGTCGATTTTTAAAAAAAATCCACAAAACCGACCACATGTGGTCGATTTTATATAAATTAATTACAAAAATTTGCTAAATAAATTAAAACTGACCCGACCCCACTCGACCCCCACCCGACCCGACCCGAGGCAATTTATTTACATGGTTTAATCCCTCAATACACACAAAATCCCCAAAATCATGACATACACACACAAAATCATGATCTTTCTCACTGCAATCACTCCCGCCAGTGCTTGAAATCACACACACACATAAAGTCTCCGATTTATGCTCAAAATCAGCGTTAATTAAAAGAAAACTGGTGTTTTCTTTCTATATCAATCGATCCTTTCTCACTGCAATCCAGTCCATCCTTTGGAATTTCAAAGAGTACTGTTGTTAGGATTCTGTATGTTGGATTCGCTAAAGATAGTTTAGAAACATTTTTCACGCTTCTCTTATCTACATTTTTTTTTTGCCTGTTTGGTTGATGTGGATTAAGGAAGTTCTGTTTCTTCTAATCTTTGTTTTTTATAAGAACTTTGAAGTTGACATGTGAATATATATATATATATATGTGTGTGTGTGTGTGTGTGTGTGTGAAAAATGCCTTCAGCATGATAATCATATCAGTTTGTAATTTACATGTGCCTTAAATACAAAATGCAATTATCTTCGAGTCAACTTGCACACACCTTGTGCTCTTCTATTTAGATACTTGCTATCCTTGTTGTTGCTAGTCTGTTGAAGGTGAGACAAACTTTCTATCGACATGTATGAACAAATGCAAGCTGTAAAAAGTATTGTATACAATTTATTTCAGTGGGAATGTTTGCAATTTGAATGCCAACGTTTGACAAGAATTTTGCCTCATTCTTCAGTGTCTCATACAACATATGCAGGAGCCCAAAGAGACTATCATATATTTTGTTTTGTCTCATATATTTTATTGAGAAATTTCTTTAAAACTTTTAGCCTAAATTTAGCTTGATTTAAGTTAGTGGTTGGGAATGTGGAAATTAATTGTAGCTAATGGTCAAAATTCATCTTATTTTGCCTAATGGTCTAGTTTTTTTTCTTCTAGTTGCCTAATTGAAGTCTAGTGAAGCGTGTGTGGCCTTGTTTGATTCAGTAGCATTGTTGTTATCTTCTTGTTATTATTCATATTGAAGTCTAGTAAAGCCGAGTGTGGCCTTGTTCGATTCACTAGCATTGTTGTTATCATCTTGTTGGTCTTGTTGTTGCTTGTTTCTTGTATTGTGAACTTGATCTTGTACTATTTGGTATGAAAGCTCAAGGCTTGGTTTTGAATGTGTAGGGAATTGGTAAGTGATTTTTATTTTGAATGTGGTTATTTTTGCTGACTTGGTAGGTTAAAAATGATGAAGTGTTGGGACTTTAAATGAGAATTTTTGTTTTGCATGTAGTTTTGTTTGGTGACTTAGTTACTAGAAAATGGTTAAGTGTAGGGACTTTAAAGGGGATTTTTTATTTTGAATGTGGTTTTATTTGGTGACTTGGTAGGTTGAAAATAATGAAGTGTAGGGACTTTAAAGAAATTTTTTGTCTTGAATGTGGTTTTGTTTTGATAGTTAGTCACTTAAAAATGGTTAAGAGCAGAGACTTTAAAGGAGATTTTGTGTTTTGAATGTGATTTTGTTTTGATAGTTAGTAACATGAAAATGGTTTAGGGACTTTAAAGGGGATTTTTGTTTTGAATGTGGTTTTGTTTTGATAGTTAGTCACTTGAAAATGGTTAAGTGTAGAGACTCTAAAGGGGATTTTTTATTTTGAATGTGGTTTTGTTTTGATAGTTAGTCACTCAAAAATGGTTAAGTTATTTTGATACTAAGCTCATCATTTTTAATATTGCAGCTTCCCGGAGAATTTATAAGCAGATTGAAGCTGCCATTTTAAAATATCAAGAAATTAAGGAAAATATCAAAGGTATGATGACATAGTGAAGCCATGTGTGGCCTTGTGCAATTCACTATTGTTGCTATCTTCCTTTTATTGTTCAATTTGAAGTTTAGTGAAGTCGTGATTTACTAGCATTGTTGTTATCTTCTTGTTATTGTTCATATTGAAGTCTAGTGAAGCTGTGTGTGGCATTGGACGATTCACTAGCATTGTTCTTGACATCTTGTTGGTCTTTTCGTTGCTTGTTTCTTATATTGTGAACGTGATCTTGTATCATTTGGTATGAAAGCTCAAGGCTTGGTTTTGAATGTGTAGGGACTTGGTAGGTTTTTTTTTTTGAATGTGATTATATTTGGTGACTTGGTAGGTTAAAAATGATTAAGTGTAGGGACTGTAAGGGTGACGTGGTAGGTTGAAAGTGGTTAAGTTTAGGGACTTTAAAGGTGGTTTTTTTGTTTTGAATGTGGTTTTATTGGTGACTTAGTTACTTGAAAATGGTTTAGTGTAGCAACTTTAAAGGGGATTTTGTATTTTGAATATGGTTTTGTTTTGATAGTTAGTCACTTGAAAATGGTTAAGTGTAGGGACTTTAGAGGGGATTTTTTATTTTGAATGTGGTTTTGTTTTGATAGTTCGTCACTTGAAAATGGTTAAGTGCAGAGACTTTAAAGGGGATTTTGTATTTTGAATATGGTTTGGTAGGTGACTTAGTTGGATGAAAATGGTTAAGTATAGGGACTTTAAAGGGAATTTTTTTGTTTTGAATATGGTTTGGTAGGTGACTTAGTTGGTTGAAAATGGTTAAGTGTGAGGACTTTAAAGGGGACTTTTTTGTTTTGAATGTGGTTTGATAGGTGACTTAGTTGGTTGAAAATGGTTAACTGTGAGGACTTTTAAGAAAAAATTTTTGTTTTGAATGTAGTATGGTAGGTCACTTAGTTGGTTAAAAATGGTTAAGTGTAGTGACTTTAAAGTGGATTTTGTGTTTTAAATATGGTTTTATTTTGATACTTAGTTGGTTAAAAATGGTTAAGTGTAGGGACTTTAAA
>NC_061122.1:207615986-207616806 GCF_002878395.1 Capsicum annuum | reverse complement strand
GTCTGTGTGCTACATTGTCTCATAATGTAGGTTCAAGTGCTTAGTCTCAGCAGCGTCCATGATCTCCGAGTACCTTGATCTACACCTCTATAGTTGGTGAGTTCTCATGGTTCGAGGACCTATTTTTCCCTGATTTTAGTCTTCATAGTTGTTGGGTTATTTCTTTTTAGTTGAGTATGAGTCAGTTGGGGATCTATCCCAATGGCTCTCTAGTTCTTGAGTAGTAGAGGTTTTGTCAGACTAGACTATCAGTGGTATTTTAGACTTTTCAGCATGTTGCTATTCAGACAGTATTCTTTTGTTATTTCAGTTGAGATATGTTATGACAATGCCATTGTTTTACTTTATCCATCTTAAAAGTAAGTGTTAGAAGTAGTAACTGGCTCAAAAGGTTAGCTTAGGGCTACTTGTAGCCTTAAGCACCGTGTGACATCTCGGAATGAGATTTTGGGGCGTTACATATCATTATCTCAACGGTATGATATATATACACATATTCATTATACAAAGATTTTGCTTGTTAATGTCATTTAACGTATATACAAAGGAAAATATTTATTTCATTTATTGAAATATAAGTAAAATATAAAGATTGTGTTTAACGTAATTTATTTATATTATTTGATATATTTTTTAGAATAATTTTTTTATAAAATCTAAGATTGATTGATTTTTGTTATTATTATATTGGTTATTGACTAAGTGAGAATACTAAGACATTTTAAAAATTAATATATTTGATTTTACATATAATTATTTTTTTAATAAAAATTGACCACAAGTGGTCGGATTTTGAAAATTATTTTCTTTTTTACCATTT
>NC_061122.1:207593245-207615886 GCF_002878395.1 Capsicum annuum | reverse complement strand
GTGGTCGCTTTTTAAAAATATTTTAAATTTAATTTTTAAAACAACACCGACCACAAGTGGTCAGTTTTTAATTAAAAAAATTAAAAATAAAATAATTTCAAAAAATCGACCACAAGTGGTCGGTTTTTAAAAATTATTTTCTTTTTATTTTAATAACAACCGACCACAAGTGATCAATTTTTTAAAAATAATTTATTTTTAAAAAATAAAAACCGACCACTAGTGGTCGATTTTTTTAAAAACTAATTAAAAAAGAACTTTTAAAAATCGACCACTTATGGTCATTTTTTTAAAAATATTTTTTAATTATTTTTTTAAAAGAAAACCGACCACTTTGTTACTTTTTTTAATTTTTATTTTTAAAAGAAATAATAACTAATACAAAAAATATTGAAATGATTATTTTGATATTTTAAAATATAAAAGCGACCACATGTGGTCGATTTTTTGTGGTTGATTTTTTCGTTTTTTGTAGTAGTGTATTTGGACTTAAATTAATTCAATTATTAATCCACAATATTTATTTGTGACTAATATATTTTAAATTTACTATATCCAAATTTCGTACGAATTTGCGTTTAATAAAATTTTGTTGTCTACAGAATACCCCTACTTCAAGACTTGTCGAGATTTTTGACTAGACTTGAAGTATTAGTTGAGATTAATAATAATTGTTGCCAAAAAAAAAAAAAGAAATGCCATAAACCAATGCATGCATGCGAAAATTAAAAAAATGAGAGTTTGACTTTTCTTTTTTTTTTTTTTCCTTGCATGTTCAGGTGGCATGTTGCCTTTCTTGGCAATTAATTATTCACTGGAATTACGATTAGTATATGCTTCACAAGTAGTGGCGTCCCTTTTTTGGTTCCAATTTTATCGACGCCGCCTTAATTCTTCGTCTAATCCTATTTAATCTGTGATTGCCTCCAACACCCTATTTGCCCCTATAAATACAGGTTGTTCACTTTTAACTTTCACAATTTTGTGTTGCTGCCTACAAGTTTGGCTCCCTTTATACGGTGTAAAATTTTTTAGGCATTCCACAGTAGCTTCATCTCGGGTCAACGTAAGATATATATTTTTTTGTCCTTTCTTTGCACACTTCTTTTCTCTCTTTTTTTTCTATCTTTTTGTAGATGAATGACAAGCTTTTGCTTAAGATAATATTTCTTATGCAAAGGCTATAACCACATGGTGCGACTCGTTTCTGTCATAAGAGAGGTAATTTCATGGTAATCTTACACCGTAGAGATGACTACTCGTCCCCGCTGTAAGAAAAGATAATCTTATGATAATCTTACGACGCATAAGTATAGCTACTCGTCCCCGCCAACTTTATAGTAATCTTACGGTGCATAGGGATGACTACTCATCCCCGCCATAAGAAAGGTAACTTTATGGTAATCTTATGGTGCATAGGGATGGCTACTCGTTCCCGCCATAAGAAAGGTAACTTTATGGTAATCTTATGGTGCATAGGGATGGCTACTCGTTCCCGCCATAAGAAATTAAAGGTAATTTTATGGTAATCTTACGGCGCATTGGGATGACTACTCGTCCCCGCCATAAGAAAAAAAAGGTAACTTAGCTTCATGGTAATCTTATAGCGCATAGGGATGACTACTCGTTCTGTCATAAGAAAGGTAACTTTATGGTAATCTTACGGCGCATAGGGATGACTACTCATCCCCACCATAAGAAAAAAAAAGTAATTTTATGGTAATCTTACGGCGCATTGGGATGACTACTCATCCCGCCATAAGAAAGGTAACTTTATGGTAATCTTACGGCGCATAGGGATGACTACTCTTCCCCACCATAAGACAAAAAGGTAATTTCATGGTAATCTTATGATGCATAGAGATGACTACTCGTCCCCGCCATAAGAAAAGATAACTTTATGGTAATCTTATGGCGCATAGGGACACTTAGGCAAGATTCTTTTGTACCTATTGTCATACGCCACAGATTTAACCCTTCTTCTTTTCTTTGCAGTTTGAAGAGATGGTGATTTTTAGAAATTACACCTCCCCTTCCACTAGATCCAAATATCTTATAGTCGAAACTGAAGATGGGGCCCAATAGACTCAAATTTTGATTCACACTCCGTTGTCTGGTCGGTATGCAAGTTTGTGGCCTTCTTTCAAGAACCCATTTTCTATGACAAATTGGACTTCGGTATAGACCCTAATTCCAATCAATAATTCAAGTTGTTCTCTCTTCAAGCATCGGATCATCATCATGCAAATATCACAACTCGACTCCCAAGCTTGGGTCATCATATAGCTTTAGGAGAGATACGTTGGGGAGATGCGATGACACTTGAGGGAGAGTATCGTCACATTCCTGGGTATTAGGAGTGGACAAAAGATATACTTGGTAGGAGCCAAGAAACTTTGAGTAAGGCACAGATTTATGATGTCTTTTATGCATCACTTTTTACTTATGATCGTAACTCAGACATATTCCAAGCATTTTGTGAAGCTTGGTGCCCCAAAACAAACACACTTCTCACGTATGTCGAAGAATTATCTATTTTTTTATGAGATTTTCATGTTCTTGGAGGCTTGCCAATTCAGGGTATTCCTTATGAAGAAGTAGTGACTGAGGCCAAAGAAATTACAGGATTAGATGCGAAGAAGATAAGGTATATTACCCGAACTTGTGAGTACTTATTTGCAGCCTTTCATAATCTGCGAAATGCTGGCCAAGAGGTATTGTTCAACGATTGGATAACATTTTAGTGCAAGAAACCTTCAAATTATGGCCCTACTCCGCCAAGGCAGGAAAATAAATCTGCTCTCCTTGAATTGATACACAACCCTAGCGGGGTTTTTCCTGATACACTAAATGGTCACATGCTGAAGAGAAACTATTTTTGAGCTTGGGGTGAACTGCGACAAAAAAGTTGATATATATTTAGCAGCTTTCTTATCCTGTTGGTTATGTATTTTTATTTTTTCAATTACTAAAGATGACTTCATTCGCCCTGAGACTTTTAAGATGGCATACATGATGGCGAGTGGGCGGATGGTCGGCCTTGCAATATCGCTCCTGGCTAGCATTTATAATGGACTAAACAAGATATCTTCTTCAGCGCAACTCGATCAAATCAAGGTTTGTTTTCCTATTCACTATGTGTATGTTGGATTGCTCATTATTTCAGGATCCATTATCCATTTGCTAGTAGACCGTCCGTTCCTACTGTGATTGTATACTCTGGAGATGGCGGTGCAAAATATTTTGACAAAAATGGTGTAAGAAAGTGTATCCATAGTGGGGAGAACCTCGTTTAGACTTCTACCATGCAGGACAAGATGCATCCTTACTTTTCTGTGTATAGTGAGAATACCCCAGCATTGGAGATGAGCTACTTCATGAGTATTCATTTCAACTTTCTCGCACTTAGATGCTGAAACTTATTTATCATTGAGCCATATTGTTTGCACCGCTTCAGTCGACAGTTTGGATTTTATTAGAATATTTCAGGAATCATGAAAAATGACATTCGCATTGCCTTCTTAGAAAAAGGACTAATATTTTAGAGGATTTGTACATTGAGCCGATCATCCCCACAAATAACTTTTTCTTCAATTTCTCCTAATATAGGAGAGTTCTTTAGAATCGACTATCAGACTTGGTGGAAAAAGACTCATGGAAATTTCCTTGGTCATTAGCTACAGACTTTGATGAACATCGCTGGGTCGACTATCGCCATACATTTGGGGGATTCTGATAAAGTACCTATAAACGAGGCCCTTATCACTGATGTTCTTCCTTCTTCGGATGGCAAGTTGCCAAATCAACATGAAAATAAGAGATCTCACATGCCTCCGGTGGTATACGAGGGCAAGACTCCTACTCAAACTACTCATATCTCTAAAAGGTTATCCCAAGATGAAAGTGAGAACAATAGTAGAGACCGTTGCTGAAAAAGAGTAAAGGTATATTTCGATGATGCAAGGGATACTATTCTACCGGTGATTGAAATTCATGATGACAGGGATAATCCTCTGAAGACTATACCAGCTCTTGCGATGAGGTATGGTTAAGACATCTATTTTACCAAGTGTATCTTAATGACCCCTTTTTTATTAATCCTTTTTTTTGTTCGTATGCAGTCGACTAATGTTATAGCCTTGCAGCGTGAAGGGTCACATGATAGTGATGAGTCTGTATCTGGTCCAGATCCGATGGAACAACCTTTTATAGTTAAAATGAGAGAAGGGCCAACTTCTGTTTTTTGTAACAATGTTAAAGGAACTTTGGATTCTGACATCTGTAAGCCCCTATTAGCTGTTATATCGATGTTTGATGGAAAGAAGGTTGTCCTAAATGCTCAGAAAAACTATATCTCCTCTCTTTGGATTGTAATTTAAGGTAAGCTTTCAAAATATGATGTTGATTGCTCTTCTTCCCTTGAAAATGAAGTCCAAGTAATCATTAAGGAGATGGATTGTAAGGACGTGGCTATTTCCCCATTGCAAAAGTTGTTGCACGACTTCTTTGACCTTGCTACTTCATATGACCAAGCACGATCGATGCTTCATGACATGAATGGGGAAGCCACGAGAGAAGAATTATTCTATGTAGTAGGGGAATTCCTCTCAATGCTATGCTTGAAGAGGACGAGAAATTTAGAGCAACATCCTCCACTTGACAATCACTACAGGACATGAAGAAGAGGATAAAAGAATTGTGTAGAAAGACGTAGGTTTTGGAGAGTCTTTTAGCGGAATTTGAGAATGAAGCCAAGGAAGCAAGGCTAGAGTCTTTTTTTGCAGCCAAAGAATTCGATGCAAGCTTTGATGCAGACTTATCAGATGGTGTAGATCATAAGAAAGAGCGTCCGGAAGCTATGCGCTAAGACTTAATCAATTACAAGTTATGTCTAGATTAGACTTAGGAGATGTTTTCTTTTCTTTAAAATTTTTTGTCGCTTTAGTTTAGCCTTTTATTGAGCAGTTGGATCTATTAGTTATAATAGAAAATACTCTCTATATTGCACTTTTCTCTTAATATTCCTTTTGAATTTCAACTTCAAGAATTTCTTTTGCCTTTTTTTATGTGCTTATGTTTTAGTACTAAACTCTGGCTTTTTCTTTAAATTTGTTGACTATTTGCTTCACGTCTTTGTCTCACAATCGGTTTAGACCTGAAACTTTAGTTTGGAAGCCTTAAATATTAAGGTTTTCAATTTGCAAATTTGGTGATTGCATGATTGGCAGATCTACGCTTCAAACTGCAGGCTTTGGGTATCCCAAATCCTATTAAAGAACTTCTCTTTCTTTTAATAGGTTGCCCCCATTGAGCCATCAGTATTTGACATAAGTCCAAGACTTGATCCGGATGTATAGAAATTTAACTTTTATATGACGGATGAAGCAGGGACATTTATTTTTTTGACGCTCATGTAACTGAACTCAGAATAAAATTCCAAGCGCTTACATATCTCAATGAAGAGGATCAAGTCACAACGTAGTTCTGGGGTGAGTGTTTTTTTCTTTTTTTTTGCATCCTAACTTTTGCCTAGACCACCTCTTTAGAGGTTTTTAACCTAGTGGACATTTTTTTGAGCCATTCATAGTTTATACTCTTGCGGGCTAGGAGTGTCATCTCCCTTCAAGGATAGTACTTTTCTAAGAACTTACCGTTGATTGGGCCAATCCTCATGTCATCTGAATCAAAAATATTGTAAGTTGTTGTATGATATATGGTCCATCCCACTTTGGGGTGAATTTCCCCACAGACTTACGAGAAGTGATAATGGGCCTTCTTATTGGAGGGACTTAATCTCCAACTTAGAAGCACCTCAAGCGAACCCTTCTGTTAAAAGAATGACATAGCCGAGCTTGATAACATTCAAGGTTTCATTGAGCCTCCAGCCTCTTCTCATCAAGAGCTTCTAACTCCGCAAGATGCAACTTACCATTTTCTTCATCGTTGAGCCCTTCTTAAATTGCCAATCTCAAAGAAGGTATTTGACGCTCAAGTGGCAAGACTGCTTCAATTCCAAAAGCAAGTGAGTATGGGGTTGCTTCCGTCGGTGTATGGTAAGTTGTCCTATATGGCCATAAAGCTTCTTCCATTCGCTCATGCCAGTTTTATTTGGATTTGGAGATGACTTCTTCAATAGGTTGCATAAAGTCTTATTGAATGCTTTGGCTAGACCATTGGCGGCAATATGGTACACAAAAGACTTGCACTGCTTAAAACTAAAGAGATCACAGATTTTGTTCATCATCTTATTATCAAATGGCTTTCCATTGTCATGTATTATGTACTTAGGAATTCCAAAGCGGTAAATTATATTCACTCGAATGAAGTTTGTAACATTTTCTTACTTTACTTCCTTGAGAGCAACAACTTTGGCCCACTTTGAGAAGTAATCTGTCGTGGCCAAAATGTATAAGTGTCCACTAGAAGATTTTGGTAGTGGACTAACAACATCCATTCCCCAGGCATTGAATGGCCAAGATGCCATAGTTGGATGCAGTACCTATGGAGGTTTATGTATGAAATTTGCATAGAATTGGCAAGCTTTGCATCTTCTATCATAGTCCAAGCAATATTTCACCATCAATGGTCAATAATATCCTATCCTTTTAATGTAAAAATAGAGCTTCAGCCTAGACTTATGTGATCCACAAACTCCCGAGTGCGTTTCTTGCAAAGCTTGAATTGCTTCTTCCTCTCCCAAACACCATAAGAGTACTTTTTTAAATGATCTTCTATACAATGTGTCTTTGTATTAAAGGAAGCAAGGTACACGACGATGAATGTCAGTCCTTCTCCTTGGATCTTCTAGAAGTATTCCATAACATAAGTAGTCAATGATAGGTTGTCGCCAATCTTTCTTTATAGCTTCAGAGATGGAGATGAGCTATTCAACCTTACCTTTTATGTCCTCATTCTCATTTGATAGCGGTATTACCCATTCTTGGTGGATAGTAACCCGTGCCTGATTCAGAAGAGTTAAAGTTGAGGCCAAAGCAGCTAGGGCATCAACTTAATTATTTTCTTTCCTTGGCACGTGATGGAGGGTTACTTCTCCAAGCCATTCTATCAAATTTTGTGCATAATCATAATACGGTCGTAGATCAGGCTTTTTGATTTCATAGCTTCCCGAAAGCTGCTTGATCACCAATTGGGAGTCACCAAAGACTTACAATTTTAGTTGTTTTATTTCGACAACCATATTAAGTCCGAGTATTGGCGCTTGATATTCAACAATATTATTGGAGCAATGATTTTTCAAGGTGAAAGAGTAGGGGATGACCTCTTCTTGTGGAGTGGCAAATACTACGCCAGTACCAGCTCTATCTCGATGTGCATCATCATTAAAGTACATCTTCCATGGGGATCTAACTTCAACTGCCATTGCATCTTCATCAGTAAGTTCATCGCTCAGTCCCAGTCATCAGGTATTGGGTGATCTGCCAAGAAGCTAACCAATGCTTGTCCTTTTATAGATTTTTGGGGAACATACATAATCTCAAACTGTTGAAATTAAAGGTACCACCTTGCAAGTTGGTCACTGAGGACTGGTTTTGACATCACAAACTTGATGGGATTTTCCTTAACCACGAGACGAACAACATAAGCTTAAAAGTAGTGTTTTATATTTTGGATTGAGAAAGCCAATGCGAAACATAAATTTTCGATTGGAGAATACTTCATCTCATTTGGTGTCATCATTCTACTCAGATAGTAAAGAGAGTTTTCTTTGTTTTCACTATTTTCTTGAGCTAATAGTGCTCCGACTGATCTTTCTTGTGCTGCAATATAGAGTATCAGTGGTTTCCCAGGTATGGGTGCCGCAAGAACTAGTGGCTTCATTAAGTATGATTTGATACTCTCAAAGACATTACTACAAGCTTGATCCCATTCAAAAGGAGTGCCCTTCTTAATGAGATGACTAAATGGTTGACATTTTCCAGCCAAGTTTGAGATGAACCTCCTTAAATATGCTAGCCTTCCTTGAAGGCTTTTTAACTCATGAATGTTTTGAGGCTCGGGCATCTTAAAAATTGTATCGACCTTAGCTTGATCAATTTTAATTCCTCGATATCGCAAAATGAAGCCATGAACTTTTCTGGAAGTAACTACAAAGGAAAACTTCAATGAATTCATCCTAAGTTGATATCTTCGAAGTAACTCGAACACCATTCTTAGGTCTTTTAAGTGGTCATCTCTTTTTCTCGACTTCACCACTAGATCATCCACGTAGAATTTAACATTTTTGTGGAGTAGACCATCAAATATATTTTGTATAGCCCTTTGATAAGTGGCACCAGCGTTCTTCAAACGAAAAGGCATCACCTTGTAGCAATAAATACCTTTGGGCGTACGAAATGCAGTGAGCTCTTCATCTTTTGGCGCTATGCAGATTTGGTTGTATCCGGATGAACCATCTTAAAGGACATTACTTCATTACCAGTGGTGGCATCAACCATCAACTCTGGTACAGGGATTGGAAAATCATTCTTAGGGCATGCGTTATTGAGATCTCAAAAGTCAATACAAACTCAAATTTGGCCATTCTTCTTCCATACTGGAATAATACTTGAAGTCCACTGGGATATTTGACTTCACGAATAAAACCATCTTTAATGAGTTTGTTAACTTCAATTTTTGGTCAATGGAACCAATTCTGGCCTAAAGCAGCTTGGGGTTTGCTTAACAGGACGAGTACCAATCTTGACTGCCAATTGATGGACTGCTACTTTCAAATCTAAGCCAGGCATTTCCTTATAACTCTAAGTGAATATATCCATATATTCTTTGAGTATATCTATATACACGATTTCTTCCTCCATCTTTAGAAAAATATTCAGGTAAGTTGGTCTTGGGTCTTTATCGGTTCCAAGATTAACTTCTTTCAAAGGATCTATTGTGGCCTTCACTCCTTATTCATGTTGAGATGGGGCCTCTCCAGTATCTTTCTCCTTTTGAGGATCATCATCGTTGATGGATATGCGGTGACATCAGAAAGTATCTTCCATCTCTTTATCAACCTTCATTTGAGATGAGGCCTCATTCTCATTTTGGTCCATAACATGATATGAGGAGCCAACACTTTCTTCATTTTCCTCACGTTCCTTACTATAAACCATAGTATGAGCCTTTAATTTTAACACCTTGTTGAATGAAACCACCAGTTTCGTCTGTTGCCTCATTCTAGAAGGAATTAAACTTTAGAAATCCTTCTGGATCTTAGGCGAGGAGTGCATTGTCGTGCTTTGATGACTTCTCTGATGCTTGTTACTTCTCTTCTTATTTAGAGGATCCAACCTCTTTAACACATAAGTTCTTACATTTGATTCTCCAAGTCGGTCAAACACAGAAGGACTTTTGTTGGATGCGGTAGAAACACAGAAGGACTTTTGTTGGATGCGGTAGACTCTTCTTCTACAGTAATGTAGTTACTAACCTCCCTTCTTATGGATATGCAAATTGGAGGTGGCTGAGTATATCCTAGGCCTTCGCGTGCCTGGCTTGTTGTACCTTCCGATAGAAGTCTACCCAACCTTGATGGCTCATTAGGATTATATCCAGCCTTTACAAATAACTTGTATGCATTTATATCAAAGCCTTCTTTTATACACTTCGTAGGGAGTGTCATATCTTATGGTAGATTTTGAGCCACAGCTTCTCCAAGTAGCCTTGAGGATGGATTTATTACGTCAATATTCCTAATAGGTAAAGTTAGCCACTTTAGCACATTATTGTGGGCATCAGATGGGTAATCTTTCTTTTTCTTTACCTTTGGTACGTAGTGAAGAACAAGAGTTGCCTTCTTTTTTATGGGAGTGATACTTTTTTTATTTGAAGTGGAGAGAGGCTTCTTATTGGTGACTTTTCAATAGTTACCATGACCTTCTTGGCTGGAAGATCATCACACTTGGTCTTGGGGACATCATCAACCCTTTTCTCATTCACGACATAATTTTTCAAGTAGAATTTTGCATCGGCAAAGTGTGATTCAGCTTTAGTGAATGGCTTATCATCATCTACTATCTTTATTTCCACTTCACCTTTGAGGTACTTCAAGCATTGATAGTAAGAGGATGAGATGATTTTATTCCCGTGCACCCAAGGGTTACCAAGTAATATATTGTATGAAGTTTTAGCATTGATCATATGCATCAATGTATTTGATTGAAAATCATCTATACGAATCCCCAACTTGATAGATCCAATGGACCTATGGCCACCTTAGTTAAAGCCTTGGATCATTATACGACTCTCGTCTAGTTCGTCAGTAGAGATGCCAAGTTCTTTCATCGTGTGGATAGGCAGGATGGTGACTCTGGATCCCTTGTTTATCAAGATTCTAGTGATTTTCTTTTCCAGAATTTGACCCACCATGTATAAGGGACAGTTATGTACGGCTTCACCAAACAGAAGATCATTATTTATGAATGTGATTTTTGTATCACATACATGTGCCTCTTAGCCAAGAGGTTAAACAAGCAGTTCAGAGGATGAAGGAAATTCTATGAGTATATTTCTACCTTTTGCCCCCTCTTTGGCAGTATTAAAACAAGATTGACTTGGGCAGTCTTTACATGGAACCAACTCGGTAGGAATTCCTTTAAAGTCACCGGACGTTGAGGTTTCTGATGGTAAAGGTCTATTACCTTTGTATTTCTTGAAAACTCGACCAACCGTTGTTTATTGATTTTCTTACTATCTTCCTCCTAGTTGGTTGCTCGACCGACTTCTTTCGTGGACTCTTCTTTTTACGTCTGCGTCTGGTTAGTAGAGTCTAACCTTCATTATCGCCTTTGCCAACTGAAGACTTGTCATGCTCTAATAGCCTCTTATTGTGCTTTTCGACACATATTTGGACCTGATCGAGTGAGCCAAAAGTGATGGAGATTTGATGAGAATTGTCTGTTTCATTATCGAGGAGAATCTTCTTCTCATTTGCTAATTGCATGACTTTTTCTTTAAAGACAAAGCACTTATCCAAAGGGTGACCCACAAGACTATGATTCTTGTAATAATTTGGGTCATTAGTCCTTCCAGCTTCATCAGGACGCTTCATATCTGGTAAATCAATGAGCTTATGCTCAAGAAGTTCATCAAAAGTCTCAGGGACATTAGAATCAAGGAAAGGGTACTCCTTTTCTTGCATCATCTTTAAAGTTAACTTTCGATTTGGACCTGGGCAAGAAGTAGTCTTCATGCTTTGCTTCTTGCTCACCTTCGTGGTGACCTTCACAGGAGACATGTCGACATTAATGGATTCTTTGTTATCATTTTTGGGGACAAACTTACCCTATTTTTTGGGTTTCTGCTTATCCTTTCCCCTTTGAGCTCTTGGATAGGCGCTCCTCCCTTTCCAGCAGAAGACATGCTTAACTCCATGTCATGATCACGAGTAGCTAACTCTTCAAAATATTTATGTTTAATTCCTTGCAAGATGTAGAGAAGCTCCTAGTGCATCCCTTGGACTCACATCTCTATTAAAGAAGCTTCGCTGAGCCTATCTTTGCAGTTTAGGCTCACATTTCTCCATCGATTGATGAAGTCAATGACTAGCTCGTCTCTTCTTTGCCAAATATTTATAAGCTCTACCATGCTTACGGTACGCCTTATGCTATAAAAGAGATTCAGGAACTCATGCTCCAATTGCTCACAACTATCGATGGAGTTACGCTCAAGGTTTGTATACCAATCAAAGGTGTTTCTCTTTAGGGAATGAACAAACTGTTTGACGAGATAGTCACCGTAAGTTCTATGCAATATGTTGTTTTGGGTTTTCTTTGCCCTCAAATTGTTGAAATTTGGAGGGTTAATAGTCGATAGAAATTTTGAGGCTATCTATCCTTGCAGTGTAGGGCTTGGCATACGCAAGGGAAGACTTGGTGACAACATCATACTTGTATTTGAGGGTCCCTTCGATGAATTCCTTCAATTGCTCAATCAGGATCATCCCTTCAGAAGAAACTCGTACCTCTTTAGTTGGTGGTATTTTCTTCACAGGATGTTCTGTCTCATGATCTTCTGGAGATTTTCCCAGTGCATGGCTAGATTCTTCGTCTATCAGACGTTTCACCCTAGCCACTATCTTATCAATCCTATCATCTTGATTCTGAACATATTTGGTCAGGCCTTCAATTGCCTTTGTCAGATTCTCAAGCTGCTCCTCCATAGATGTGGCATAAGTTACCATTGCTTGCATAATCATTGAAGACATTGGAGATTATCATGAATTATCGCGTAAGTTGATCTTTGAAGTTCTCAACTTATGCGGTGTAAGTGGAGATGATGCATTTATTGAACGATCATCCCTCTTTGCGATAGAGTATTTCAGACCAGAGTGCTCAAGAAGAGAAAGAGTCTTTTTAATTGTTTCTGCCATGTTTCTTCCCTCTTTCAAAGAACTTGCATCGAACTTCATTTCATTTAGGGTTGAAGTTCTAAAAATCAGAGTTGACGCGGACGACACTGGATGTGTTTATTGTCCTAACATGTTTGCCATACTCCTTGTGACAGCTCCCAAACTTCCAAAAGTAACACCAAGGATGTTTTCTACTTCGGTAGGGAACCATGGATCAGCAGTCTTGAAAGCAGTTGATTGAGAGTTGATCTTCTTGGAAGTCATTTCAGTGTTCTTAATCTTCAAAGTTAGAAAAGTTGAGATAAGAGGTAGAGATTGTACCACTGGGTGTGCTATAATATGTTGGACAATAAATTTCTCGAGATCGAAAATAATAACCGAGACAAGAAAAATAATGCAACAATTGATTTATTGATTTCAATAAGTGAGTGTTACAATTTCTATGATTGCTCTGATTCGCCTTTTCAACTATAAATTCAAGGGCTTCGAGGTTGATCTAGAGCTTGAACTTGATTTGTGAACTTGATGGATTTGATCTTGACTTGTGCTTGAATTCAAGGGCTTTGGAGCTTGTTCTTAAATCTTGCGGTCTTGATCTTGAACTTGATTTGAGGACTTGATGAACTTGATCTCGACTTGTACTTGAATTCAAGGGCCTTTGAGCTTGTTCTTGAATCTTGTAGTCTTGATCTTGACGCTTGAACTTGTTCTTAAATCTTGAACCCTTGATCTTGAAATCTTGAGCTTGTTCTTGAACCTTGAACTCTTGATCTTGAATTTGTAGAGAAGTCTGTTGTGTTTGATCCATGATCTCTCTCTTGTTTCTTGTTAAACTTGTTGATGCCTTTTCTTAATTATAAGGCCCCTGTTTATAGTTGTAGGAAGTGAAGAGTTATGATAAATACGAACTTCCTTTGACCAATCAGATTTAAGTGACATGGTCTTAATAAATATGAATTTCCTTTGACCAATCATATTTAAGTGATATGACACCTTTTATGGATTTTTAGTTTACTGCATCATTTTGACATGTGGCATGGTCCCAATTCTCATTGACTCCTTCACTTGACTTAGCATGCCACATCATTTGACACGTGACGCCAAATTGGGCCTCTAGAACATGATGATATCTTTGGCTTAGTCATTTGTAGCCCAAATTAATGGACTAGCCCAATAACATTTCGACTATAATTAAATCCATGTATATTTGAACTTAAATTAATCCAATTATATTAATCCACAATATTTATTAGGGCTAATATATTTTAAATTTAATATTATCCGAATTTCGTATGGATTTGCATTTAATAAAATTTCGTTGTCCACATAATTCTATGGCATTATTCTTTATAAATTATGTTTTCTAACGAAGTTAACTCGTGACAATTTAATTATTCGAGTGTTCTTGAACATGTATAAATTAATTAGCTATGCCATTTTAAGGATAAATAAATAGTTTGAAGTTGTAGGTCTTTAATATTAAAGATATGACAAAGAAAAAAAGAATAAAAAATAAATTCGGAATGAAAATGAATATATCAGTTTACTAGTATTCCCTGACTCGCTCCGCATTTATGTGAAGATATTCACATGGTACATATACAGATAGAGTAATTAATATCCAAAATATTTAAAAAGAGTTTGGAACGTACAATTGTAGTTAGAGAAAAAATATTTGATTTTCTAAATAGTTATACATTAACATAAAATAAAATGAAACCAATGGAATATTATGAAGCATGCATAAAAACAATGTTAAATTATATTGTTGATATATAAAGGCATGCATGCTGATGCTACATACAAAAGTTTAGTACGAGTCATTGAATATGAAGTCGTTGGAAACGTTTTATTTCAAAGATGAGATTTTTTGATATAAATTTAAATTAATTTGACTACTCTAAAGCAAATATTGAAGATAATAAATACGTATAAACGATAAATATTGTACTTCTGTTATCTTAAAATAAATATCAAACTGCGAATAAATTTTTACCATGACCATCACTTTTCGTTAGAGTACTCATCATCATTCCCCTCTTTTAGGGAAGAAGCTAGTCAAAGATTTCAACTACAATTAAAAACATATTTTTTTAATTAAAAACTTAATTAGTCAAATGGTTGAAGGTTCATTAAAAGTAATCTTAGTACAAATTTACTCCTTAATTAATAAATTATCCAGCTTGAGTATTACTACTAAACTAGTTCTTTAGCTGTTTAAGCAAGTGGGATATATTCTTTAACTAAATTGCTGTCTAATAATTAAAGTTAAATTGTTTTTCTTGGTTTTCTGCTCAGTGTTCAATATCTAATTCGAGGCTCGATAAAATTCAGATTTTGATAGCCTGCCTTCTCACATCATCAGTGGTGTGTGTGGGAGGTCTTGTGCTTCTTTTGAAACAAAAATTAGCGATGCTCAACAATGGATATCTCAACTCTCGCATCGATGAAGGACACAGTGAAACGTGACACACATGTCAGATCCCTCCCCATGTCCGTGAACTTATTTTTCTTTTGGTAAGCAGGAATTGATTCAATTAACTTAAATTAAGAGTTTACAAAGGTAGGAGGGGTTGTGGTGACGCTTTAGTTTGTAGTAGTAGCTACAGGCATAGAAACTAAATTAGTACATGCCACAACTATCCTAGGGAAAGTAGTTCCTAGTATGTCTGCATTCAGCTCTTGGTTTGCATACACAGGAGGAACTATCAACATTTGTGGCTCGTCAAGACTTGCATTCTTTGCCCCTTCCTTTGCTAAGGCATCTGCAACTCTTTTTTGTTCCCTGTAGATGTGTCTAATCTCTGGAGCCCCAAACTGTAGCATCAGTGACCTGCACTCAAAGATTATGTTAGCATATGGTGTGTGTTGGTATGTAATGCTTTTTAGGGACAACAAAGAATCAGTTTGAATAACAAGAGGTGTCAGGATCCTTTGTAACGCAAGTTTTAAACCCTCAAGAATGGCCATAAGTTCAGCTTAGAGAGGGGGAGCAATGAGTGATAGCTCTAATGAATCCGATTATCCAATTCCCTTCTGAATTTCAGATCACCCCCTAGCCCCCCGCTGCCAAGCTGAGTTTTAACAGAAGTATCAGCGTTCAACTTATAGGTTCCCTGGTTAGGGGGTTCCTATTTGACCTGTTGGGTCTTAGTTATGGTGCATCTCTTAGTGGTAGTGTTATCCACAATGAGGTGGAATTCAGTGGCCATGGCTATAGTTAGGCTAGTGGGTATGAGAGCATTCTTGTTGTTGAATATGTTGTCATTCCTGTTCAACCAAATATTTCACAAGCAGTAAGGGATAATATGGTCCAAGTGAGCCATCTATTAAATTGTTTGTTCTTGACGGCCTTCCAAGTGTTCAGCTAGTTAGTGTCATTGATGATACTATAGTCAAAAGATTGAATGGAGTTGCTAATATTTGCCATTTCATTCCAAAAGGTAGTAGCTCTAATACAGTTGAAGAAGATGTGGGTGATGCCTTCTTCCTGCCTAGGGCATTAGGAGCATTGGCTACTGTAATTCAGTCCAATATGGTAGAGGTAGATTCTAGTTGGGAGTTTCCTGTGGTGGAACAATCATATGAAAGTTCTGAGCTTATTGGGGATCTTGAGCTGCCAAATCCATTTGTACTCTTTCTCAGGGTGGCCATTAGTGAATTTATGGTCAGTTAAGTTCAGGTAGGCTGACTTCATGGAGAAGCTCCCATTTGAAGAGTTGTCCCAGAAAAGAATATCCTCATTATTAGTTTGATGAGGAATGAAACAATTTTGGATAATGTTTGAGAGGTCCTGAGGGAAGTAAAAGGAGATAGGGTTGAGGTTACACCTGCCATTTGAGCAGATAGATCTAACTTTAAGTTAGTTTTCACCTCTGTTGAGTGGGCCCTGGATTAAGGATCTGAGGGTTGGGAGGTTAGGGATCCACCTATCCTAAAAAAATCTAATTCTATTGCCTTTATTGATGGTCCATCTAATGTTGTTCTGGTAAATACCCCACCCTTGTCTGATGCATTTCCAAATATTAGAGGAGATCCTTATCCATTGGTTATTTGGGTGAGGTCTACAATACTTGTTATAAAGAATTCTTGCCCAAGGGGAAAGGGGGTTATGGTATATTCTCTAAGCAAGACTGGGATGTTGGGCTTTATTTTAAAGCTCATATGGCTAGATGCCAAGGCCTTCTTTGTTCCTGGGAAAAGTTAGGGTGTCTCAACCCACCAAATAGAGCTATTTTTTATCAGCGTAGGTTCCCCATATGAAGTCCATTTGAATTTTGTTAATAAGCCTAGTGGTTTTGGCAGGAAGGCTGATGAATTACATTGAGTGGTTGGGAATGTTGTTAAGGGCTATTTTTGCAAGGTTGGTTCTGCCAGCAATGTTTATCATTTTTGTTTTCCAGCCAGCTAGCTTGGCTTGCATTCTATCCGTAATGTATTGTAAATCACTGTGGGTAGGCTTAGCATAGAACATTGGAAAGCCCAAATATTTGCCAAAAATGGTACTGGCAGTGATGTTGAGGGTAGCTGAGTACTGTTTGCCAAACTAGTACTGCAATTTTGGGAAAAGATAACTTTGAATTTATGGAGGTTAAGTTTCTGTCCTGAACACTCACAGAAAATTCTAAGAGTATTATTAATGGTAGTACAGTCCCCAGGGGTGGCTCTGGTGAAAAGGGTTAAATCATCTGCAAAGAATAAGTATGAGAAGGTTAGACCCTAGGGGGTCACAGAGATTGGGTTCCACTTCCTTTCTTGCACCATAGTGTCAATGGTTCTGGAGAGCCTTTCCATACAGAGGATAAAGAGATAGGGGATATAGGATCCCCCTATCTAATACCTTTGGTGGGGTTGAAAGAAATGGTCTTTTATCCATTCACAAGAATGGAAATAGATGAGGCAGAAATATAGGACATGATGAGCTTCACTAGATTGGGGGGAAAGTTAAAGTAGGTCAAAGTTTCTCTGATGAATGACCACTCTAACCTATCAAAATCTTTCTTTTGGTCAATTTCCAGGATCATGTTGGCTTTCTTCCCTTTTATTTTCCTAAAGTGATTTAGGAATTCCTGAACTATGATGGCATTGTCAGAAGCCCTTCTATTGGTCAAGAAGCTGGATTGACATGGACCAATAATGGAAGGTAGTAAGGGCTTGATTTTATTAACTATCAACTTGGTAACTAGCTTATAAGAGGTATTGCATAACCCAATAGGTCTGGAGTTCTTGATAGAGGTGGTATTTTGGGATTTAGGGATAAGGCAGATCAGGGTTTCATTCATGGAAGGGTCCATAGTGCCAGTAGTGAAGCACGTGGTGCAGAAGTCAATGAATTTTCCTTTCACAATGTTCCAATACTTTCGATAGAAGATTGGATATATCCCATCAGGGTCTGGAGCTTTTATGGGTTAGGAACCCATGGTAGCTCTGTAAATTTCTCTCTCAATTAGGGAGGTATTGAGGTGGTCACACTCATCTTGGGAGAGGCCTTTGGTGATGGTGGGAGTGGAGGGAAACATGGTAGATGTATGGCCAGTGTTGTACAGGCATAAGTAAAAGTCTAGGATGTGGTCACTAATTTGCTGAGGGTCAGTGACAGTGGCCCTAGTGTGGTCATGTAGGAGAGTGATTCTATTGTTTCCCCTCCTATTAAGGGTGCTAGTATGGAAGAACCCGGTGTTAGAGTCACCTGCTGAAGCCAGGTAATTCTAGACTTTATTTTCCAAAACTTTTCCTCAAACTTAAGTATATTTTCATAGTCTTTTAAGAGCTCAGCTTTTAATCTTTGGAGAGAAGATCTATGATGGTAGTGAATGGAGCTTTGAATACCCTTGATTCTGGCTAAAATTCTTTTCGTGTTGTGGAAAATATTACCAAAGGTGGTAGTATTCCAGGTGGAGGCATTCTCCTGAAGGTTTTTGTTTGCCTTTGTCATATTATGAGAATGGTCAAAAGAAGAATTGATGACATCTTGGAAAGAGGGGTGGTCACTCCCCATGGCCTCCATTCTAAAAGGTTTTTCATTTCTATGGGGAGTTTGATTGGTCAAGGTGATTAGCAGAGGGCCGTGATCAGAATAGGTCCTGGGCAAATAACTTACACAGGAGTCAGGGTATTTAGAAATCCAATAGTCATTAGCCATGCATCTGTCCAATCTTTTAAGGATAAGACTCCTTCTATTCTTGTATCTTGTATTAGTCCATGTAAACTTACTTCCTTTATAGATTAGGTGAACCATGTTACATTAGTTTAAGCAATGCTAGAGGAGATCAACCCTTCTACTATTAATGCTATTCCCTCCAAATTTCTCCTTAGCATGAAGGACTTAATTAAAGTCCCCACCAATGAACCAGTCTATCTTGTAAGTTTGGAAAATTCTAATCAGGTCTTCCCAAAGGTTAGTTCTAGTGCTAAAATCAGTACTAGCATAAATACTAGAAAAGAGGCAAGTATGAGTGGAGGGCGGTACCTTAACCATGACATGGATACCCTGATTAGAGATAGAGATTTCTTTCAATTTGAAAGTGACCTCCTTCCATATGATAACTATCCCTCCTTTTAAACCTCTAGCAGTAGCCTGAATATGGTCATCAAAGCCCAACTCTTCAGTGATAGTCTTATGATCACTCATTTTTGTTTCTAGAAGTACTAACATGAAAGGCTTATGCATCTTGATAAGGGAGGGTAGTGCCTCCTAAAGTTGGCATTGTTAGCACCTCTTACATTCTAGATTAGAAAGCTTGTCATTTGGACAGGGTTGTTTTGACTCTATATCAGATCCTTGCCTTCATCTGTACAACCTTTAGTGTGACAGTTAGGTGGGTAGAATTCTGTGGTTTGAGGATCCTTAGATGGCATTTCCTTAAGATCTGTGGAGCATATACTAAAGTAGCTTCTCTGCAAGGCTCTTTAAATTTTTTGTGAAATATATTTCCCAAAGGTTAGGCCTCTGTGTTTTGTTCCCCAAAATAGTCCAGGATACATTGGAGTTCTTGGTTACATTGTCTGAGTGAGTCTATTGGGGTGTGCTTCCTCCTTCTAGGTTTTTTTCTTGAGAGGGACAAGTGTTGTTTTTGAACAGTTAGCCTTGAGGGGTCCAAGGGATGAAGAGTAGGCTGACTAGAGTTGATGACATTCCTGTGGGAAAGAATGTTAAACTCTAAAATGTTTGACTCGTTAGGAAGCTGTATTCTTTTGTTGAGAGATATACCATGTTCCCCAGAATTATGGATTGAATCAGGGGTTGCATCCACATTTCTCTGACCAGTTTTTTCATGTAGTATGGGTCTTACAATATGAGAACTACCGACTGGTTTTGGACTGATGCATTCAAAGTGATGCTCATGTCTTGGAGTGTCACCTCTAGCCAAAATTGTGGAGTGTAATCTTGTGGAGTGGGGCTGACACTAGAAACATGGGAGTGTTTGGATCTTTTGGAGTTCCCCTGCTGGTGTTTTCCATTTGTGGTATTGATTTTGTTTGAAGCTAAATGGGTATTCTAGTTACCTTCCTCCTAATAAGTAGGGGTTGTAGTAGGTATGATGGAGTTAATTGATTCAACCATGGAGGTCTTGTCAAGAACTCCAAGATAATGATTACTCAGATCCCTTGCTGGGATAGTGGGAGATACTAAATTAATGTGGGAAGATGAGGCATTGAAGATGGAGTGCAGAGTGCTAACAGGTCTCCCTGTAGGGTATTAGGGGCCCTACTCATTGACTAGAGGGGAGGAGTTGGGTCCATCTATCCCTTTTCCCTCAGCAGAGCTAGTCGGGGAAGGGGGGAGGGGAAAGGGTTAAGGTTTGAGTGGGGACCACTTGTAAAGTTAGTCCCTAGTGTATGAGTGTGGGAAGAGTGTTGACTTCATTGGTTATCGCCACTGAGGCATTTCTTTCTGAACTAATTTTTCTTTTTTCCCTTCTATTTTTAGGGGTGGGGGAGGTATTTGGGGTTAGAAATTTACCTGTTGTTGCATCGAAAGCCTTTACCTGGGTTGTGTGGTGCCCGACCCTTTTTTCGATTGAGTTGTCCTGGATGGATTTCCCTTTGGATTTTGTATGCCTCTTAGGGAAGGTAACAATTTCCCAAGTTTCCTCTTCGAATGTGCTATTTGGCTCAGCTCCCTTGTTGTTGGTCCCTTGTGGGTGCGGTGCCATTTCTGGTGCCTTGGTACTGTGTTAAGTAGTATGACCGATGTGACCACAGCTAATGCACAAAGATCCTTCCCCCTCATAAACAATTTGTTATTTGTAGATGCCAACAACGATGGACTTTTTAACGGGGTGCTGTAGTGGGACTTGGACGCATATTCTCACGTAACGCCCCCTCAATGTAGCAGATGTGCATGGATCAATCTTTAATAGTGCTCCTAATTTCCTCCTGATTTTTTCTAATATGCTTTGGTCGTAAAATTCGGTCGGCAAATTTGGTAGTCTGGCCCAGATCGCTGTGTAGGTGGGTGTAGAGTTATATGGTGTGAAGTTGGGTTCCCATTGCTTGACGGAGAGGAATTTATCGACAACGAACCATAGTTCCTCATGGAGGGCTTTGTTCTTATATATCCTGTTGGTTGATCTTGGTGGTACATCTCCACATTATCGTGATGTACATCTCCACGACCCTATGCTATCGTGAACCTTGTCACACAATCGTGTTGACCAACACAACAATTGAGAAGTCCTACTGTAGCGGTAAAGCGCTTTCCTATCAAAGGTTACTGCCTATCTAATAACAATTACTTAATCTAATTAGTTGAAGATAAAACAGTCTAATTAGTCATAACTCATAAGTATCATGTGATTGCCATCTATAGATAAAATTAAGTCAAAGTCGTGACGACCCTAAGAATATGGCAATCCAATTATGTTATAAAAACTCAAGTAGAGAAATTTCAAAATCGACTAATCAAAATTGACTTTTTTTTTAAAAAAGAGTTTTTCATTTGACATATGGTACTCATATTGGAGTTCGATTAATTCAGATTTGCACATGAAAATCTCGTATGGGGGGTAAAGCCTCCTACCAAAGGCAAGGTGAGTTGATACTCAGGGCTCGAACCCGAAACTTCTAATTAAAAATAGTGAAGTTCTTATCACTCCACCATAATCTTTAATAGTGATCTAGATTATATATTGCGTGTCATGCACGGGCCTGACATTTTTTTTGTTTAATAATAATGATTTATTGTCAATTAAACATCTTATAAAACTTTTAAAATAAAAAATATAAACATGCCTTTTGTTTTATGACAAAATAGAGACACATTTTCATATATTATTTTTCTTTTTACATTATATTTATTTATTTTGCTTTTTGTTTGAGATCTTATTAATAACTCAGAATTCTCAATCATTTTGGAATAATGCTTATCAAATTTAAAACTTTACATGATAATTTATAATATACTATTTTTTACCCGATTTATAGTATTACTAGTTTCATGAGACCCGGGCTTAACTCATGATATAAAAAAGAAAAAATTACAGAAAGTAGCATACCTAAGACTATAATTACAATAAATTTCTCAAAATTACAGTTTATAGCAATAATAACTTTTTGCCCATAAATTTCAAACACGCGTGTTTCACTACCTCTCTCCTAATTTCACTCAATTACTTTATCTCTCTCCTATTTTGGGAAAAGGCATCGTTTCCACCCTAAACTATACCCGAAAAGTCTAAGTCACACCTAAACTATACTAGTGACCTATTACACACCTTAACTATAAAAAAGTGATATTATTACCTCCCCGCAACCCCCATTCTAAGGCGCGTGTGTTACACTTATTTTAGGCGCGTCCAGCCTATTAAATAACAAAAGTAAACGGCTAAAAACATTAAGGGAAAAGTCATCGTTTTCACCCCAAACTATAGTTGAAAAGTAGAATCCACACCTAAACTATATAAGTGACGTATTACACACCTTAACTATAAAAAAGTGATACTTTTTACTGACGTGGTGCTGACGTGGCAGCGCGTGTAAAACACTACACCACATGCAAGTGGTAGTAGCCTAACAGGGTGTAAATGGTTTCACTTTTTTATATTTTAGGTGTGTAATAGGTCACTAGTATAGTTTAGGTGTGGCTTTGACTTTTCGGGTATAGTTGGGGTGGAAACGATGCCTTTTCCCCTCCTATTTTCACTCCATTATGTTATCTCTTCTATTTTCACCCCATTACATTATCTCTCTCCTATTTTTGCTCCATTATTTTACCTCTCTCTAATCTTACCATTTTTTTTTATTGCGCTTATTTTTCAGATTTCATTACAATTTCTTACCTGTTTATC
>NC_061122.1:207369666-207590245 GCF_002878395.1 Capsicum annuum | reverse complement strand
CCCTTCAACAAGGGTTATGGCCAATCAACTCCTTACGGATTTGGGTGGTCTGGTCCGTTATTGGAAGGTATATACGGCTATGGGGATTGCCAAGGACCTGGTTAGAGGGACACTCAAGCATGGGTATGAAGTCATGGATGCTTGCCGTTACATGATTGAGTCCACAAATCTCAAAATTAAGACAACATTGCATCTAGATGAAAACGGAAGGTTCAAGTACTTTTTTGTATCATATGGTGCTTGGATTCAAGGTTTTCGACATTTAAGAAAAGGCATAGCCGTCGACGGTACCTTCTTGAGGAGCAGGTATAATGGAGTTCTGCTAGCGGCGGTGGCGCAAGATGCGGAGAATCACATCTTTCCTGTCTCTTTTTGTGTAGCGGACAAGGAATGTGATGCCTCTTATGAATTTTTTTTTGAACTGCGACGCTGCGTCGAAAATATTGAAGAGTTGTGTTTTGTATCGGATAGGAATCCATGTTTTCCAAAGATGAGTTCACTTTTCTTCACTTCAGCTTACTTTGGTTGTTGCATCAGGCATCTTGGAGAGAACATTCGAAACAACTATCACAATGAAAGGGTCGTTACCCTTTTTTATAGAGCAGCTAAAACATATAGTAGAGAGGAGTGTTTAGACCATTTCAATCAAAAAGCAGGTGTGAATCCCAAAGTAGCAGAATTTCTCGCAAGTGTTAGTTTTGAAAGATGGAGCCGGGCATTCTGTCCAGCAAATAGGTACATTCTTATGAATTTAATGTCTTGTTTGATTTACAAGTTTAGTATGATGTCGTACTAAGCAATTATTTTCTATTGGTACAATATTATGACATCCCAGCAAGGCTATGTTTCAAAAAATAAGCAAGAAGTATAACAATTTTTTTAACGAAAGGCGTGTGCAGTTCAAGTGCCTAGAAAAAAGAATCCGATTTGTTCTCGAAATCGAAAAAAAAATATCAACGAACATTAGTTTGGAGAATAGGTTATTCTCTCATAAAATAGCAGATTACAAATTCTGTATCACCGGTCAGTGATGCTGCCACGGTCGATCTTCAAACAAGATCTTATACGTGTTGAGTTTTTAACTTGGACAAAATACCTAGTCCACATGCTATGGCAGCACTTCGAGCTCAATACAGTCATAAATATGGACCTGAAGTTTACGAGAACTCCTCTCAATATTATTCGGTATAAAAATATGAAATGGCATATAGTGGGCATATTATTCCGGTGCCTCTCGAAGAATTTTGGGTTGTTCCAGTTGAGCTTATGGAGACATTAATACCTCCTCCATATATTGACCCGAGCACTATGAAACCGGGAAGAAAGCCATATAAGAGGAGGGGTGGAGTTGGAGAATCATTTTCATCAAGAAGAAACAAGTGCTCCATATGTAAGTGCGCTGGCCACAAAAGAACTACATGGCCGTATCATAATCCACCATGATCGTTGTAATTGCAGAAACTTGTGTTGTTGTTTATTTGTTTGTTGTGGACTTTTATATATTTAACTCATTGTTGTGAACCTAATGTTATCATTTATTATATATAAATTATTTTTTTAATAACTTGTGCATCAATAAAAAGAGGCAAAACATGAACTAAATAATACAACAGACCACAATTATTCTCAACAGTTGCACAAACAACTAGAATGTTTTCCTCCAACAGATGACAAATCTGTCAAAACAGATGGATAATCTGTTTATAGAAACCCAACAGATGGCCAATTTGTTCCAACACATGGTCCATCTGTTGAAAGAACTCAAAAGCCAAAATTGCTAGTGCTTTTGGATTCAACATAGCTCCTTGCCTCCAACCGTCGACATGTTAACATGCATGTATGTTTAGATTAGAAGAAATAGACAAAATGGAATTGAATAAAAATTAAAATGCCAAAGTCTGACTAAAAGTAAAATTTTCATTAAATGAAAAATAGAATACATTAGGTATGGATCCGATATAGAAAAATTAAAATACATACACTAAAATAAAAAACACATTCTAATTATCATCATTATCATCATCATCATTAATGATAGCCGTCCAATCAACTCGCAGCAGCAGGGCCCTCATCAGCCTCTGCATCTCTCTGAACATCGTCGCTCTCACAGCAACCAACTCCCTTTGCAGGTCATTAACCTGCCTATGATGTTCCCACACTGTGTCGTATAGAATAGCAATGTCCGAAAAAGGATCAGCCATATCTATAACACGCATGAATTGAAAAATGTAAAGAAAAAAAATTTGAAATGTAATACAGCGTATACGACCAACTGGTAAATTTACACCAGAAAAAAACTTACCTCAATGAGAAGGCTATATGCTCTTTAAAGAGAAGTGGTTGAAGATATCACACAAAAAAATGCAAGAAATAAATAAAGTTGAGTTGAATGAAGAGTAAGGAGGGACATATTTATAGAGGATTGAATCTGGACGTGTCAGACCAAAAGGCAAGACTATTCAGCTTCGTTCTATTAATTACTTTCAAACTGGTGGCATTTTGTTTTCTGTGAAAAGTCACGACTTTTTCTTTTACATTAATTACTTCTCACCTTTTCAAAAATGGTTTGAGACTCGATAAAAACCGTTATTAATGAGTTGTTGCAATAGATCATCCATCTTTCGCAAAAGATTTAGAATCTGTTGCAATAAATAGATTGAATGTGTAATAGATGGTCTGTCAAAACAGATTTACCATCTGTTGCAATAGATGACTTGAATATACAACAGATAAGACATCTGATGCAATATATGTATTATCTGTTGCGACAAATAGGTAGTATATTGGAGGAGATATTTTGATATCTTCTAACATCTGATTCATCAGTTTCAACAGATGGAGTATTCGGATCATCCGCTATTTTGAATGTGTTAGATAAAAAGTCACGACTCTTCACCTCTTTCTAATAGTCCCTCTGTTTTGTATTAGTTGGGCCCTATGGGCTTGGCACACCAATTAATAAAAATATAAATTAGGTGATTATTTTACCAAATTTGCCTTATTAATTATGCTTTGAAAGTATAAATGTGAATAGTATACTTTATGTAGTCATTTAATAATAGGGGTAATCTTGGAAGAATATAATAAAATTCTCTTGATTTTATAAGTAGGACAACTAAATTGAAATAAACATTTTTAGCAAGAAGTAATCACATGCGTGCAGATGAATGAAAAAATACAGTTTGGTCTATCATAATAGATTTACCATCTGTTGCAACATATGGATTATCTGTTGCGACAGATGAACCATATCTTGGAGGAAATATTTTGATTTCTTCCAACAGCTGATTCGTCAGTTGCAATAGATGGAGATTTCGATTCATCAGCTGTTTTGAATGTGTTAAGATAAAAAGTCTCAACTCTTCACACCTCTTTTTTAATAGTCATCACATACGTGCAGATGAATAAACAACACTGTCTGACATGTCTTGATGGAGTAGGAAAAATAAGGTGCATGCAATGGATCCCATTTTTATGTGTGCGAGTTATGTATATTATTGATCAGGCTACCATGATAGACACACATAAAGTGCAATGATTTTGTGAATGCAATTTTTTTTATTAGACAATGATCCTTCAAACAAGATCCTGCATTGTATAGTTTAGTTTGATAGGTGTGAAATGATAAGGCCGAAGGGTTCCAAGACGGTGGTGTTGATACCCCATTACAATTTAATGATGGTTTATGCTCATGTTTTTGTGTCAAGTTTGGGGAAGAGTTCAAGTTTTTGGTGGCAGTGTAAATATCCAATAGTGATTGGACTGGTTTTAATGGCGCAATGGACTTCTTGAAAGGCCTTCGAAGCCTTTCAATGTAGCAAACAATGATGGAACCAATAAAGATTCCCCTAGTCCATATTTATATGGATGGATTGCTGTAGGAGACTTTTATACAGCAGAAGGTGATTGGGAGAATACCTGTGCATGAAGGGAGAGGTGCAGAAGACCATATATCATCTCAGACCTTGATATATGGCCAATGAAATTGACATGAGAAACCTGAACTCAGACTTTTATACACCAATGAAATTGACATGATCCCATATTTTTAATGTAGGAGTAGTTGGTTCAAGTTTCAATTCAGATCGATAATCTTACCACCTTTCGTGCTCGTGAAGCTGCTTCTTTAGATTTCTGATCCTGCACTTTGTGAGAGTCTTCATTCAAGCCACACTCTCTATTTGCATTCTCGAGCAAAGTGTCCATCTCTAGTCCTGTTGACCATTCTTCTTTTTCTTTAACGACTGATGAATTTTTATTTTTGGATACACTTTCACATTCGCACCTCATCCAGTTTTTTCATTTTTCATGTCAATTTCATCAGCCAATTTTGTTACACTTTCCTTCCCACCCTGTGTTTCCACTTAAACAAGGACTGAGATGATATATGGCCTTCTTAACCTCCTTCTTCCCGCATAAGTTTTCTCCAAAACACCTTTTACTGTATAATAGTCTCCTCCAACAACTCATCTATATAAATTTAGACCAGGGGAATTTCTATTAGTTCCATCATTGTTTGTTGCAGTGCGAGGCTTTGGAGTCCTTTCAGTAAGTCCATTAAAACCGGTCCAATCACTATTAGATATTTACACTGCCGCCAAAAACTTGAACCCTTCCCCAAACTTGACACAAAATCATAAGCATAAACCGTCATTAAATTGTAATGGGGTATCGATACCACCGTCTTGGTTCCTTAACCTTACCAGTTCGTACTTAACAATCTTAACTGTAAAATGCCATATCTTGTTTGATGGATTAAAGGCTAATAGGTAAAGAACAAACATTCACAAAATCATTGTACTGGATGTGTGTTTTCATGATAGGTTGATTAGTAATACATACCTCCCACATATGAAGTGGTTCCATCTGCAAGTAGCTTATTCCTCCGAACCCATCTTTACTCTAGCCTTTAATGCTGGCCGGGAAAAAGTGGATCCAGTTTCACTTTCTTTTATATGCAAACAAGAGAAGAACAAAAATAAAATTAAAAAACAAAAAGAGCATTACAAAAGGGTAGCACAAAATTGAGTGAATCAATAGATGACCAATATGATACAACAGATTACCCATCTGTTCAACTAATGAGGCATCATTGTAACAGATGGATGACATATTATAACAGATGGGTCATCTGTTGGAATAAATCAAACCAACCTTGCTACTGGTTTGATTTTCTCAAACAGTTGTTTCGTCTATTCCAATAGCTGATTCATCAGTTGCAATTGTTGAGGAAACTGCTGCAATACCACCACCAACAACATTAACAAAAAAGAAACAACACTATATGTTCTAACACTATCCACAACACAAACGTCATATGTTTCAACACGACCACCATTCCCAACAACAGCACAACCAAAGTACCAAACAAAAGACATAAAAAAACTATATTGACAACAAGGCTTTTTAAGTTCTCCCAACAGATGACCTTTTTCACATATTTTAATAAAACAATGGTTTGTTCATTCAAGATTTAAAAGTCACCTTTCCTTCAATTTTCTCAATAAATAGGAAACTGGTAATGGGTAAATCATTAATAGCAATATATGTAAATATCTAATGTAAATGACATACAAAGAAGAATAAGAGATGGAAAGAGCAACAGAGAACTGTACCTGCAATTCCAAAAAAGCAAACAGATCAGAACATCCAGTTCAGTCGAGGAAATATATTGATTGGTTGAGATCCTAAAGGATCTTCATCCAAAATAAGAGAGAAAAGAGAGGAAAAAAGAAAACAAAGATAATTGAGAATTGAGAATAAAGAAGAGTGATAAGTTGAGTCTAGACTACTTTATGGCTGAAGGAGAGGGTTCTAGATATGGAGGGTTTTAAATATTCATTAATAACTTTTAAGGGACACGAGGAGACGGTGGCATTGCAAACACCAGATAAGACTACTCACTCAGGAGATTTTTGAGTTATCCAAGTAGTACTGAGTAATATTTTTTACCGCCTTAGTATTTTAAGTTTTTATATCTCAGATAGGAAATAACTAAATTGCTTTAAAAAAAGGATCTTAAAATATTTAAGTGCAACAGATGATAATTTCTGTTTGAAAATTTCCAAAGCCCAGTCATCTGTCGCAACAAATAACGTAATGTGTTTGATAGTTTACAACTGATGTGTAATATATTGCAACAGATTAGATAATCTATCTGATTTGATCCAACAGAAAAGGCATCTATTACAACAGGTTGAACATTTGTTTATATATAATTTCAATTGAGTTCATATGTTTAATTAAATGTGAGTTCTCATAGGATCAACTACAACTTTAATTGAGTCTTTTGGAAATTGCAGGATGAGACGGTATTGCGTTCCTCCTGACCAGAGTCGTCGATCGATCTTACTACCTCATATGTTAGACTAATACCTTAATTGATTAATCTAGGACTAGGGTACTAATACCTTAATTGAATAATCTAGGACTAGGGGTGAGTTCTCATAGGGTCAACTACAACTTCAATTGAGTCTTTTGTAATTGCATGATGAGATGGTACTGCGTTCCTCCTAACCAGAGTCATCGATCGATAACTCTGAGCCAAACCAATTCTTACTACCTCATATGTTCAACTAATACCTTAATTGATTAATCTAGGACAGGGTACTAATACATTAATTGAATAATCTGGGACTAGGGGTGAGTTCTCATAGGGTCAACTACAACTTCAATTAAGTCTTTTGGAAATTGCATGATTAGACAGTATTGCGTTCTTCCCAACCAGAGTCGTCGATCGATAACTCTGAGCTGAACCAATTCTTACTACCTCATATGTTCAACTAATATCGTAATTAATTAATCTAGGACTAGGGGTGAGTTCTCATAATGTCAACTACAATATATGACAATACCTATTTGATAATTTACAATAGATGGGTAATCTATTAGGACATATGACTTAATCCATTTGATAATTTACAACAGATGGGTAATCTGTCGCAACAGACGACTTAATTTGTTTGATAGTTTACTACAGATTCATGATATGTTGTAATAAATGATGTAATCTGTTTGATAGTTTACAACAGATGCGGAATATGTTGCAACAGATTACCTAATCTGTTTGATTTGATCTAACAAAAAAGACATCTGTTGCAACAGGTTGAACATTTGTCTAAATATAATTTCAATTTAGTACATATGTTAGACTAATACCTTAATTGAATGTGAGTTATCATAGTGTCAACTATAACTTCAATTGAGTCTTTTGGCAATTGCATGATGAGACGGTATTGCGTTTCTCCTGACCAGAGTCGTCGATCGATCACTCTGAGCCGAACCGATTCTTACTACCTCATATGTTAGACTAGTACTTTAATTGATTAATCTAGGACTAGGGTACTAATACCTTAATTAAATAATCTAGGACTATGGGTGAGTTCTCGTAGGGTCAACTACAACTTCAATTGAGTCTTTTGGCAATTGCATGATGAGATGGTACTGCGTTCCTCCTAACCAGAGTTATCGATCGATAACTCTGAGCCAAACCAATTCTTACTACCTCATATATTTAATTAATACCTTAATTGATTAATCTAGGACAGGGTAATAATACCTTAATTGAATAATCTAGGACTAGGGGTGAGTTCTCATATGGTCAACTATTGATTAATCTAGGACTAGGGGTGAGTTCTCATAGGGTCAGCTACAACAGATGTCAGTGCCTATTTGATAATTTACAATATATGGATAATCTGTTGCGACATATGGCAATCCATTTGATAATTTACAACAGATGGGTAATCTGTCGCAATAGATGAATTAATCTATTTGATAATTTACAACATATTCATAAACTATTATTACTAAATGTGATTGAGAATTTACAATAGATGCGAAATCTGATGCAACATGTTGAACATTTATTTTTATACAATTTCAGTTGAGTTCATATGTTAGACTAATAGTACCTAAATTGATTAATCTAGGACCAGAGGTGAGTTCATAGGGTCAACTAGAGTACTTTGTCAACTACAACTTCAATTGTTTTTATACAATTTTAATTGAGTTCATATGTTAGACTAAATAGTACCCTTTTGGCAATTCCATGATGAGAGGGTTAAAAATTACGCTTATCTTTTGTGATTTTAAAAATAATTAAGATCAATTCGGACCAAATTAACATTTTCAAAACTTGTCATTCTTTTCCAAAATACAAATCAATCCATACAAAATATTTCATCATTTCAAATCTCAAATTCTCGCTCTTTCTCTCCCATTCTCACTCAACAATACAGTACAAACAATAACTACTCAATAAATTTACTCAACCCTCCATAACAGATCACTTTCTTCTCATTTTTGACCACAGGTGTTATTTTCGACTTCATTCTTGCTTGTATCAGTTGTTTTCTTTGTCTTCATAGGCAACAAAATTCGAGAAGAGTTCTATATTTGTTATTTTTTTCTAAAAAATAAGGGCTTTTAAGTTAATGATGAAAAATAAAATTTTTAGTTGTATGATCTTTGAGAATGGGTTTACAATTTTGAGTTTTGATGGTAAAATCGTAGGAAGAACTCGAGAAATCCCTAGTTTTCATCGCAGTGTTTCGTTGACTATCGTGGTAGTGTTATATGATGTTTGTGGTGTTGGTGTTGGTGGTGTTTATGGTTATCATGGTGGCACTAGTGATGGAATTGTTGGTGGTGTTACTGGTGGCTGTCGGTGGTATCGGTATTCATGGTGTTTATTTGTGGCATTGGTTGGTGGTGTTTGTGGTGGTGGCTGTTAGTGTGTCGGTATTTATGGTGTTTGTAATGTATTTTTTAAAATTGATGCATACATCAATTATAATGTAATTTTTGTTTTTCTGTTGTTTGTAGGTAAAACATGTCTCCCAAAAGAAAAGAAAGTGAAAGTGGATCAACCTTCTGACCACCCAAAAAAAAGGCTACAGTACAGAGGGATTCGGAGGAGCTTCCTAAACAATCTCAGTCAGGGAAAAGTGAAGCTGATGAGAAATGTGAAAACAATTTTGAAGGAGGTGGATAAAGGTCTGTAGATAGTGATGAAGAAAATAAAATTGAGAAAGAGGAGGAATTAGAGAGTGAGAAACAGAAAGAGAAAGAGGATTATCATCAACATAATGATAAAGGATCACCAATGGGGCGTGAATTAATATCGACATCCCAGCATAATCCTGTCAAAACTTTTAGTATTGCCAGGTTTCAAGTTGCGATGCCGATAAATGACCCAGAAGCAAAACAACTAATTGGTCAAATTGTACTTAAATATCAGATGGAGAAATTTTTTGAACATTTTATGAAAATTATGAAGAACGTAAACATAGGCGGACTTTTTAAGAAGAGCTTCTTTGGACGCTTTCTTGAGCTGCCTGAGGACCCTATGCCCTATCTGTTTCCCTATGACGATGGTATATGGTCTTCCCAAGTGCAAGATCAAGTATGTGGGGGATTATAAAGATCCGGAGGAGGGGACAAAAAGAAGATGGATGAAATCTGGATCAACTACTGTGGCATTCCTGTTTGTTTTGGCTTCCAAGAGTTTGCCTTAGTGACAGGATTGTGATGCCATTGTCTAAAAGTATCACCATCCCACAAAAAATCCAAGGCAATAAAACGCAAGGTTATTTGACATTGCTCGACGTGGCTACGAAGCATCGGATTTGTTGACAGATCTCGAGGATAAAACCATACCAGAGCAGTACAGGGAGCAATTGTGCTTAGTTTAGTTTGCCCATTCAGTTATATTGGCAAGAGACTTCAACAAGGTCATAGAAGATGATTTTTTGGCACGTGCTGAGGATTTTGATAAATTCAACAATTATCCCTGGGGATATGATAGTTTCTACTTGACTGTCCAATATTTACTGACAAAGCTATCCTCAGGGATTACCAAATTATATGGATTTTCTTGATCTTTCATGGTAAAATTAATCACTAATTTTACTCATCCATTAATTTATATTGAATATAGTTATTATGACTTTTTTTTTCTTTTTTCCTATTTACATTTTTTAGGCTTGGGCATTTGAAGCCATTTCTTTAGATGTTTAGGTGGTTTGCTACAAAGAGCAACACTAATATTAATGAGGCTGATATCTTTAACCCTCCAGATGATGCAGTACATTTTCTTCCAGTAAAATAATTTTACTCAAAGAAAGATATTGAACAAATGTTATATCTGGTGCAACAGATGTTATATCCGATGCACTAGATGGGACATCCGTTGTGATAGGGTACGATTGATATCTTGCATCAGATTACCCATCTGTTGCTTTGATTCTCTGAACCTGACTCCTAATAGATTAACCATTTACTGCAAATTATACAATAGATGTGTAATCTGATAATATATTGTTCATCTATTGCAATGTATAGATCATCTGTTGCATAACAGATTACCTGTCTTGTGCAACTATTGCAACAAATGATTGATATTTTGCATCAGATTATCCATGTGTTGCTCTGTTTCTCTAAACCAGACTCAAATGAATTTTAACCATATACTGTAAACTATGCAACATATGGGTCTTTTTAAAATGTAACCCAACTGTGAAAATTATTATATTATATGATTTAAATGCATCTATATTTTTTTTCTTTTTTATAGGTTGTGCATCCATGGATCGTGCCTACTGAGGAGGAGTCAGTGATGACTTCTTATATTACTCTAGGTCATATTGATACTATAGAAGACCCAACGGTGGAGTTAATAAAGAAGAAATTGGTTGGAGCAACAACCATAAGAAAAGTAGTTAGGCAAGGTCAGCCTAATGTTAAGGCTCTTCATGACCAACCTATTAAGGCAGATCTGAGTGCTTATTTTGGTGGAGTTGTTGGTGTTGGTGGCAGGCATGCATATGCTGCTACCATTCGTGATGATGAGCATATTAATACTTAAGAAAGAATAAATATATTTAAAAATACACCTTTTCACCCTTACACAAGTCCCTGTCACCCCTCTTCATCCTCGTGTTCTCGTTGCGAATGCGAAGAGTGCAAGGACATACAAGATGAACTTTTTGAAAAAGTAGAGGCTATCTCTAAAGCTATCGAGGAATTCAAATCCTAGAGGTGTGTCATACTATCCAAGAAGGTGATAGAGCCACACACTCCTACAGTGTTGGTTAGGAGAAAGAAAAGAGCAATTAGAGACGTACTCTCCGATCGAAAATCAAAACAAATTATAATTCCTCCTTCTCCAAAATCTATTAAAGTTTAGGGGCTAGTCTAGAATGTGGACATATACACAAAACTTGGCACCAAAGAGAAGAGGGATCTGCGACAGGCCAAGAATGCCAAGCCAGGCACACCAGATTATCCCAGGCCTCTCTTTTCCCCCACAACTTCCAGACTATGACTGATATGTGTATGCCGTACAAGGATAAGGCAAGTTTACTTTTCCTAACCTAGCCCTTCTAATCTACCCCATGAAGAAAAAGCTACGCAACAGATTTCACATCTGTTGCAATAGCTGGGTATATTGGTGCAACTGGTAGTGGTTCTGTTATAACTTATTATCCATCTGTTGCATAAGTTGCGTTGGATTATTGATTCAGAGAACCTTATACAACAGATAGACCATCCATTGAATCTTTACAATTACTAACCTATTTAAAAATTGACTTCTTATATCACAGCATGTTGACATAATTCTCTGCCTCATGAGGAAAAGATAATTAACATACCGAAAAGCTTATAACACTGCCGATAGAATAATGGACCTCAACTTCTGCAAGAAGCTCAAGGATAGGTACGATCAACTCAATGGGGAGGCGTTAGCCCTTGGCGTGGGACTTGATTTCCTAGTTCCTACGTTGGTCTTGGATGAAGAAGAAATGATAAAATATGTTAGAGGGGAGAGGCCAAATCCACATAGCAAGAGCTAGACTGAGGCAAAGAGAATTCTTGCAGTCATTAGCGTGAACAGAATGCATTATCGGGCTTTTGAGATACTACTCAAGGAGGGAAAAATTAATGTTTATGACTCCAACGTACCTCTCGTCGACGATTTCGATCTTTTTCTCCTTGTGAAGCCACTGATGATGCTGTTGCCCATCTTGTTGAGGGAGAGTAAACTGATGAATCATTCTCCAAAGGAAGTGTTGATGAAGAAATCATGGGATTTTGAATGTCAAAACAAGGGAATGATCCTTCCAAAAAATGATGCCACTAAAGTGAGTGGCTCGCACGCTCTTGGACATATCAAATGTTTGCTGACCCACACAGAAATGACCGAGCCAACGACTTTTTTGTGCGACAAAGTTGTGGCAAACCTGCAAGAGGTCTGGGCTTATGGGGTACTAACTGGACGCTTGAAGCCTGTGTATATAGAAGATCCTGTGAAATAACAATTTTTAATTTCAAGTCACACTTCACTTTATTACATTTACATGTAGTGGTAATAATTTTTTTGATGAAATTTGAGTTTTTTATTATGCAATAGATTGTCAATTTGTTATAAAATATATTTAATCTGTTCTGATAGTTTATCTGTTGCAATAGGTTGATCATCTGTTGCATTACGCCGATTTTATTTCTATGAATAATCTAATAATCAAAGTCTAATCTGTTGCAACAGTGGGAAGAACTATTTGATAATTTTCAACAGATGATCTAAATTTTACAATATATGCCTAAATCTTTTTGATATTTCTCAACTGTTATGCTTGATTATCCAAATGCTCGACAACACCAAACCAGTAGCAAATACACACACTACCATACAAATTTCTGGAATTAGGCTTGAATATCCATGTGCCCAATAACACCAAACCAATACCAATAACTGCAATAATGTAGTATTTTCTTATTCGATTTTGTTTCTCTTCAGAAGCCTTGACTTTGTTCAACAAGCCCTAGATTACACGATTTGCTTGTGAAGGGTGTCGTTCTTCATACCAATCAAAATAATCGCATCCACCCAATTTCTATAAAAAAGAGAACACAATTACAAAATAGTTATAAGTCAATAATTAATCAACTAATTAAATAAAAAAATATTAACTTTGAAATCTTACAAGTAAAAAACTCAGGACCTAGATTTTGTTGAGTTCAAAAAGTCTTTAACAGAGCTTCATGGCCGCACTTACAATATCAAAAATCTTTATCACAAAAAATAGTAGAAGATGCGCTCGACATTGTCAATCTCAGTTGGAAAAAAATGAAAGAAATAATTTAAAAAATTTGAATAGATAAAAGAAGATGACGATGAAGAAGAAGATTTGGGAATTTAGGGTTAAATTTAAAGAGAAAGATGAATATATAAGAAAATGGGGGGAAAAAAATGACCTTTAGGGGCCACGTGACGGTAAGTCAGCAAAATGTACCAGACTGACCCATTTGACATTTGATGCCTATTTTATTTTACGTGTTTAAAATAAACACTGTCTACTTGATGCCTATTTTATTTAGGTGTTTGAACTGAACACCGTTGATGGGTTCCGTCTTTTTTATTTCAATTCACTTTAACATTTTTACACATGGTGGCAATTTTTTATGTCCAACGAAAGTTAAATTTTCATAATGCAATAGATTCTCCATCCATTGTAACAGTTATTCCACCTGTTCTGACATATAGTTTATCTGTTGCAATAGGTTGGTTATCTGTTGCATTAGCTTGATATTTCTATCTAAGTCCATCTGTTACAACAGTGAGAAGACCTGTTTGATAAATTCCAATAGATTATCTACCTGTTGCAACATATGTCTAAATCTGTTTGATTTTTCCAATAGATGTGTTATCTATTGCAGCAGATACATTATCTGTTGCAATATTTGAATCTAGTATTCCTTTTTAATTAATAAGTTCAAATTTAAGGAATAAATAAAATTCATAGATAAAATAAAATAAATCGAAGCTTTCAGAAATTAGCTGAAATAAGTCAACGAATAAATTAAATATAAAAAAATTGTTATGGGTACAGATCTTAACAAATACATCAATAAAAATTTAAGTATGATGCCAAGAATTACTTTGACAGGCTCAAGCTATAAAAATCTACTTAGTATGAACAAGTTGTTCTTCATCTGGTGCTATGAAATTTGGCTTTGGCCATCGTGGATTTTTATTGTCACTTACGTATGATTTCTGTTCTCTGTATTTCCATAAAAAGAGTAGCATATTGTCATTGCTGTTCAGCAATAGCTTCTTTTATATCCACCTGGAAAGCCAGAATTGATCAATGCTAATCACGGAGATACAATAAAATAAAAAAGGATAACTTATTTCTTCTAGCAAATCAAATAGGTCTTTTTCCTATTTTAAATTGTCCCAAATAGATTATATTTCTATTTCAATAATGAATCAACTATTGGGACAAATTTCTACATGAGAAAAAAGTACGACAATTTCTAACGGATGAACCATCCGTTGTAATATATGAATCATCTGTTGTAGCAGATAGGTCGTCTGTTGGTACAAATAAAAGCGGTACGAAGAGCTATTTGATTTGCTAAAATAGATGAGATATATGTCACAATAGATACTTTATATGGTGTAATAAGTTAGTTAACTGTTGCAACAGATGTACATATCTGTTTGATAATTTTCAGTAGATGTGTCATCTGTTGAAACAAATATGTGTTTGTTTACTTTGTCAGTTGGAAGATACATATATTCACCTTCTTCAACTCATGTTGCTCTTCTTTGGACATTGTACATTGCTCCGTGCAACACACAGATAGAGGAGTTGCAATTTCACTTTTTTGGATGCTTGATAATGCCCTGCAAATCACTCTCATTCTCCTCTTAGCCCTAATCTCTAATGGAGTGGATGGAAATAAAATCCTCTTTGATGGAATGAAATCCCTCTTAGATGTCAATTCCATTACAGAAGCAGGTAATACATTAATAGAATTAATCACTACATTATGTTTTGCCCTGCAGTCTTGACATTTGCATGCAGAAAATTCACCGAGAGAAGTAAAATCTGTATAACCAGTATGATTATACTCATAATGGTTTGCTTTAAATACTGTAAGAAAAGCATCATTAACACCAACAGCAACACCACTACCACCACCAACAACTCCATCACCACTAAGACTATCAACAACAACAAGCCCACCCTCCAAAATTATTTTTCTTGTAATGGCTATTGCTCAAAACAATTCTATTTTTATTTTGTCAATGAACTTAGGGTCCGATAAAGTTTGCACAGATCGTAAAGTAAGAAAAAATGGCATCTTCAACTCTTGATTGGTTGGAACTAGCGACGGATGCACAATCTAACATAAATCATTATATATATTAGAATGATGATTATATCATTAAAAAAATCATTAATTAAAAAAATTAATTATAATTATACTTACTGCATCCTTCGGGGGGGTTGAAGAGATCAAGAAATTTTGTATTTTTATTAGTTTTGGCCGACAACCATCTCAAGATTCTTGGACAGGAAACTCCTTCCTAGTAGTTCACTTCTTTTCTCAAATAAGGAATGACTTCAAATGCCCAAGCCTATAAAATAACATCAATAAATCAAAACCATTATTGAGTAAAAAAATGAATGATATCTTAATAGAAGAAAGAAGTATTTACCATGAAAGTCCATGGGAAGCCATATAAGTGACTGTCTTTGGCGCTAACGGAGTCAAAAAATATTTGACAGTCATTTTGAAGCTTTCATAACCCCAAGGATAGCTGTTAAATACCTCAAGATCCTCGAAGAGATTTATTAAACGGAGGCTTATGTTGTTGTTAACATCTCTCACCCAAAGAATATATGTACAAACCAGACCAAGCACAATGACTGCTTGTGCTTCCTTGAAAGTCCTTTACCTTTTAAGGCTTCTATTAAATTTTTGTTTTTGAAGCTTGGACCAACAATGGACACCAGGTCATCACAATCACATGACTTAACTTTACCTTTTTGGGTGTACGGGGTGCTTTTATTTGGGTTAGAATAGGTATAACTTGAGAAGGAGGATAACATTTTAGTCCAGTAACTATGACAAACTCCTTCCAACCAAAACAAAGAGGCATGCCACAATAATTTATCCACACCTCATCCATCTTATCTTTGTTTTCATATATAAACTTACTCTTGAGAAGTTTATATACCATTTTTATTTGGAAACGAGCATTGTTGTCCTCCGTCAAATCAAGATACTTCCCAAAGCAACTGTCCCTGAAATAAGCATCCAATTTTTATTTTCGATGTATTTTTCTGAAGGCGTCAAAAAAATTTTCCATGGCTGACTTAACTACAAAATTACCTATTAAATCTACGGCACCATCACACTGCATTCTTACAGGATAACGATCAATGCTGAAGGCTTTGACCAACTCTTCGATGGAAGGGCTATTAACATTTGCATTATCTCTCTTGAAATATTCCTCCTTCCCATGTTCATCATATTTTGCTCCCGATTGAGATAACTCTTATCATGCAAGCTCATAAAGTGGTGGATGTATCCTAGCTGCTTCACTTGTTCCTTTACTTGGACTTGATTCAGTTTCTGTTCTTTTGGGAACCATATTATCTAAAATTAATAGAAAAATAAAAAAATATATTATAGTTGATTAATTCACCATTAAAAAAGGATAACAGTAAATCAAAAAAGTAAAACAGTAAAATAACAGTTACAATAGATCACCAATCTATTGCACCAGGTAGTATATCTGTTGTAGCATGTAACCAACCTGTTGCAGCGGATGAGTAATCTATTGCAATAATACAAAACATATCACTCATCTTTTAAGATAGATGAATGGTCTGTGCAACAGATCACACATTATTGTGATATATGAGTGATCCATTGGGACAATTAAGTATCCTGTTCCAACAGATGAGTAATTTGTTGCGACAATACAAAATAAATCACTCATCTGTTGAGAAAAATGAATGGTCTATGCAGCAGATCATATATTTGTTGCAACATCATCTATTGCAATATGTGAATGATATGTTAGAATAGTTAAATAACTTGTAGCAATGGTTGAGTAATTTGTTATGACAATACAAAATATATCACTCATCTGTTGAGAAAGATGAATAATCTATGCAACAAATCACACATCTGTTGTGACATCATCTGTTGTAATATATGAGGGATCTATCAGAGTAGTTAACTAACCTACAGCAGCAACTGAGTAATCTGTTGCGACAATACCAAATATATCACTCATCTATTGAGAAAGATGAATGGTTTGTGCAATAGGTCACACGTCTGTTGCAACACATGAGTGATCTGTTGGAACAATTATCAATGGTCAATATTGTTTGGATTTCTTCCAACATAGAGTCATCTATCGCGGTAGATGAATGATAAGTTGGAAAAATTAAGTCTTGGACATTTTCTGTTGGAAGAGTTGATAGGATTTTATCCAACAGGAGGTTCATCTGTTGCATTGGATCATTAATCTGATGGTTCTTCTGTTGCATCAGATGGTTAATTAGTTACATTAGATTTTTTATCCGATGCTTAATCTATTACAACATATGGTTAATTTGTTGCATCAGATAGTTAATCTGTTGCATCAGATAGTTAATCTGTTGCATTAGATGATTAATATATTGCACCAGAATTATAATTTAATGGTTCCTCTGGTGCATCAGATGGTTTATCTGTTGTATCATATGATAAATTTGTTGTATCAGATAGTTAATATGTTGCACCAGATGGGTAATCTGTTGGAGAAAACAAAAAACTGTAGCATGATTTTATTCAACAAAAAACATCAATTTCACCATTTTTATCAAGAACAAGAACAGAACAAACCAACCTGAATTGTTGTTTTGTTTTTATAAACACAAAACAATAAAAATCAAACTTCAAAAAAATACAACAAACAATAAAATATCATAATTCACTTCGAAAAGAGAAGAGAAGAAATACAAGAAATTAGGGTTTTATTCAGACTTCATTTCAAATTAATGCAACAAATATTAAAATTGCTAGCCAATACTATAAGATAAGTTGGCTCAAGTTTCTCATTTTCTTCAAAACTAAAAAGGCCATAAATTTTTACCTATGAAAGAACAAAAAGAACGATGAAGAATTCGAAGCTGTTGTGGCTGAAGAGCAAGACTGTCATATCAATTAAAGGTTAAAGTCGAAAAGGAAATCGAAATCCAACTATTTATAATCGGATGTTGAAGTTGCCGAGGATTGAAATGAGAAATTTGTAGAATAGTTGGTTGGGAGAGAGTTGAGAGAAGCTGTCGAGAGAGGGAGAGAGACAAGTTGATTTGAATTGAAGAGGGGAAATTGAAGCCCAACTATTTGTCGCTAGAGGTAGAAGTCGCTGGGGGTTGAAGGGAGAAATTTTACAGAACTGTTGGTTGGGAGAAAGTTGAGAGAAGCCGTCGAGAGAGAGGAGATAGTGGTTGATTTGAATTGAAGAGGGGTGTGGGTTGGGTTGATTTGTATTTTTGAAAAGATTAGAATATTTTTAAAAATATTAATCAAATCAACAATTAACTTAATCAAGTTTCCTAATGATGTTTGACCCTTTAAGTTGTCAATGTCACCAATCCTTCATTCAAGACTTAAAAGATACCTTTCCTTCAATTTTCTCAACTAACTTAATAGTGATCTATAAGAATATTAAATAATAATTAAATTAAATTAAATTAAATTAATAGATTGTTCCATTTGGTCCATGTACTTGTCATGTTTATTATTTACGCGCCCTTTAAAAAAATATGCTATTCACCCTATTTTAATTATTGATTTATCTTTTTTCATGTCCGCTAGAAAAAATAATAAAGGTAATGTACTATTTATTAATGATTAAATTATCCTATTTATTACATATTTTTTAAATAATTGAACAAATTTTTTTTGAGCAAAAGTGATTATTAATTTAAAATAAAGGGGGTTTTAATCAAAAGATAATTCATTAAGTGATAAGAATAGACTAATTACAAACACACAAGTGAGAATGATCTTACCAAAAAGAATAAGGGAAAAAAATAAAAATATTTAATAAAAGAACACCATCAATTGTCATGTGTATTCTTTTAATTCACTTAGTCAAGGAAGTGAAATACCTAAAATACCCTTGTGAGGACTATCAAAATTTGAGATTCTCCCTTATATATAATAGTAAAGTAACTATATAGGTTTTTAACTTTTTGTTCTATTTTTAAGAAGATTGGAAATCACTAAATTTAGAAATTGATCAAACTGTCCTAAAAATATTATTTGTCACATAATTTCTTATTAAATTTAAAATATATAGTTATACTCCCTTAGTGTTTTAAATTGTTTTAAAACTCTTAGTTCATTTATAATAGAAATTATTTATCTTTCATATTTTTATCTTGTGTCATTTTTTTGTTTATTGCAAGAATTTTTAATTATATATTCATATATTTTGAAATTATGTAACATTGAATTTTTAGTGAACCAGAAAAAGTTTCAAATCAAGATTGATCATAGATGAATTATACTCCTACGTAATGATACTTCTCATCCTGACATATATGAAATGTCTATATGTTTTTACAAAATTTCTTCAAATTATTTTCAAGGAGTGTATTAAAGAGGAAGGTCTTTTCCTATACAATTTGAGAATATTTTAATATTTTATTACAAAAAAATACCTAGAAATAAATTATATGATCTTTGTGATTTAATAATTGTCAACTAAATTTAACAATTGAAATTCAAAACTTGTTAAAATGATATTAATTTGAAATAATATAATAAACATTAAATTTTTAATTATTTTGAAAATTTTCTTTTGAATTATATAGGTAAGATGAGAAGTGAGAAGTAATACAATTTAAAGAAGAAAGAAAAATTTAAATAAAAAATAACGTCCACAAAAAAAGATGAATTTTAAATGATAAATTTATATTATGAAATTAGTATAATAACCTTGATCGCCCGCCTCTTCATTCTTCAATATAATAGATATTTATATAGTAATATTTTAAAATTCTCTCCTTAGTGTCCGATTAACGGGGTCTTTTGCTTTTGTCTTTTTATATAGAAAATGAAATGATTTTTATTGTACTTTATGTAATAGTATTCAATTGCCTATGTATTTTGTGTACAAATAAGGCATAATTTTAAGGAACTTTTCAAAAAAATATACAGCTCAGTATACAATACGTTGACTTTGAAATTTCTCTAGTTCAGATTATTAGCTTAATTAATTTAAGATATGTGCGTTGTAGATACATAATTTTGTTCCTCCCGTACATCACACTGTCAAAAATAACAACTTCCTACCCTACCCCTTACTCCCTTAACCTCTAACACGTTTTCCCTCACCAAAAATATCTGTAACAGAATTTACATACACACAGAGATCACACACCACACTCTATTACACAAGCCAACAAACAATTCACACTCACTTTACAATGTACACACACACAGTGACCCACACACAGAGCTCATGGAGCACACACACACAGCTCATTGAAGACACATAACACTACAAACAAAGAGCGGCCGTGAAAAAAAAGAGTGAAAGAGTTCGAGATTTTAATGAGAGGAGGAGATTGAGAGAGTAAAATATGCAAGAAAGACAAAAAACCTGCGAAGATTGAATTTTTTGGTGAATTTTTACTGAAAAGCTCTACCATTGTACAAACCACATTGTTTTTCCCCAATTCTCATCGTCGCTGAGCTCGTTAGAGCTTCGGCAAAGTAAAACCATGAACCCCAACTCTAATCCAAACAAGTTTGACCAATTTCAGTTCGATTCCAACGAAGTCCACCAAAAAAGGTTAAAACAACAATGGTGTGTATGAAATTGGGTACGGGTGGTTCTTAACTTTGCTATCTTGCTTTGAGTTGGCAAAAAACCGATAAAAAGGTGTAAATTAAAGCTTTTTTTATCTATTTGGTTGAGGTTTGAATCGAGGTTTTCTGGGCTGAACTCCATTTTATTCAATTGAGTATGATTTGATTGAAAGCGACATTAAGGTCCATTTCTCACCTCATTCTCAATTAATCTTAATTGTTTGATATTTTGTGTGTTATACTCATGGTGTGTGAATTTCATTTTTAATGATTTTGATATGTTTGGGATCATCGTGGTTGATTGTTGACATCGATTGATTGATTATGTGAATTGGATAATCAAAAGAGTTGGGCTCAATTTGTTGGTAAATCTTAAGTTTGGAATGATGTTGAAAAGTGGCTAATTCGTTTGGAATATTTAATTTGTTATCTTGATTAATTTTGATGTCGTCGAACTCGATAGTATCATTATGTTGAAATTAATAGGCAAATGATAGGTTGGGTAGGAAACTCGTAGGATTTATATCACTGAATGTGTAAATGTCTGTGTTGAATAATTTCTGTACTTTATCATATTTCATCAAATGTATTCATTTGCCGGGGAATGTCCCGAGGTCATATTGTACTTATTCACTGAAAAAAGCTTCGAAGTATCGTTGTAATACCCCATATTTCCTTAGTTTGACTTAACTCTCAGACTATGATTTATCCAATATAAAATCTTTAAAATACTTAGTATTTTCAGTTTAGAGTCTACCATTGCATAGGAAATCGAATTAGCTATCCAACGATATAAAATTTGCCCAAATCCGATACTCGGGTGAAGAGTTATAACTATTTTTGTAAGGCAGTGTGTCAACTGGCACTCCGGCACGTTGTGGATCCGGGACAAATGGCATTTGGCAATTTTCAGTAAAGCTCTACGATACCACTACTTCGCGCCACCATTCATTTTCATATTTGTCCAATTCTAGTATTCCAACGCGATGTCATTGCATCGCGGTGAACTTACAGGTTTCATCCAAAGTGGCAGCGCGATACCACTGCATTGCCCCACTGATTATATTCCCATTTGGCAATTTCCAGAGACACAACACAATAGCACCGCGTTACGCCAGGTGACTATTTCAAAAAATTTTGATGAAAATTAAGAGGTTTCATCTAGGGTTAAACTACTCTTTTCCTATGATTTTAACATGTCCAGACACGGTGTCCTGTTAGGAGTAGGATTCAACACTGAGTGGATCCAAGGATAAGGGATCAGCTGCCAGTAGAGGGTGTGATCCTTAGAAGCAATCCTTGCATTCCACAGCTACGTAGCAAGCGTAGGTTGAAACATCAAACCTGCCAGTTGAGGGTTGATGAGGTATTTTAACCTGCCAGTTGAGGGTTCCACCATTCTTATTAGAGTACCTACCAGATGAGGGTATCTCATCAGTTGTCTTTACCCGTGCTACAGTACTGATACCCTTGCAATCAGGGTTATAGATTAGACCCCAACTCAGTTATCTTATTTGGGGCATGTCGATTAGATAATTACCTTAAAGAGTTTCAGTTTCAGTCTTCAGTATAGAAATCAGTTCAGTTCTACGAAATCAGGACTATCAGATATAATCAATCAGTATTAGTAACTCAATTATCAGTAGTCTCAGATTATAAATTACTCAGTATCAGAACTCAGTACTTAGCTTCAAAAAAGCTCAGTTACAGTATTCATGTATATGCACAGTATTGCATACTCAGTATTTACAGCAGTCGTAGATTATCCATGTACTCTCATGTTTAGTTACTCTATGTCATTTAGTCAGTTATTATTCATGTATATGAACTCTTACATTCAACCTTACCTCATCTATCATTCCAGCACATTCCATATATTGACACATACTCTTTCTTTGCACTATGATGTCTCCTATCATAGTTTCGGACGCTCAGGTTCCCAACAACGCATAAATAAATTTAGATTCAGCTAGCAGCAGTAGATTAGCAGTGAGTCCTCATCTTTCGAGGATATTCTATTATTTTAAATTTTTAGTAGATACAGTAGTTTAGTAGATGGAGTTAGTTGGGGGATTGTGCCATCACCTCCACTTTCAGATAATTACAATTAGAGGCTTTTTAGACTAGTTTTTAGGCAGTATTTAGTTTTACAGATTATTATTACAGTTTGATATTTTTAGCAGTATTTCATATATTTGAACCTTTTGTCATTTCAGCCTATTTTCCATATTTATCATAGTATGTTATTTAGTGCTCACAGCAGATATTAATCATGGGTTAGCTTGTGGTTCTTCGGGGTCATAAGCACCGTGTAGCGTCTGGGGTACAGACTTGGGGTGTTACAAACTTGGTATCAGAGAAGGTTCAATAGTGTCCTAGGAAGTCTAAAAGCCACATCATGTAGAGTCTTGTACATGGGTGTGTAGAATGCCACATTTATGGACAGGAGGCTATGAGATGTTTTAAGAAAATTTTCCCTTCTTTCAGTATTCATGTTGTGCGAGTGAGCATGAGCTCAAGTTAAACTCTTAATCTAATCCATTTCATCCTTTGTTTACAGAACATGCCTCCCAAAAGGACTAATGAAAGAAGGATCGAAAATCAATCAGTACCTCAGCCCGTTTAGGCAGATCCCTTGGATGAGCATGTATCTCATGAAGAATTCAGAGTTCCATTCACTACTCTAGCTAATTCAGTAGCAACTCAAAATGAGTGGCCAACTGCTTTTACAGCCAATCTAGTGGCAAATACTACTGCAGCCAGGATTTGGGACTTCACTAGAATGACTCCTCCCCTATTCTTAGGATCTAAGTCAGAATAGGATCCACAAGAGTTCCTCAATCAGGTTAAAAAGGTCACAGATATCTTGGGAGTGACTTTTAGTGGGAGTGCTGAGTTAGCTGCCTATTAGCTATAAGATGTAGCTCATACGTGGTTTAAGCAATGGAAGGTAGACAGGGGTGCAGATGCAAAGGCCGTAGTATGGGAAGAGTTTGCTACTGCTTTTCTAGATAGATTCTTTTCCTTAGAGTTGAGCGAAGCTAAGGTATTAGAGTTTATAAATATCAGGAAGGGCAGTATGAGTGTGAAAGAGTATTCCCTCAAGTTTACTCAGTTAGCCAGGTATACTCCCCATGTATTGGCAGATAGTAGGTCCAGAATGTGCAAGTTCATATCTGTGGTGTCATATAGTATGGTTAAGGAGTGTAGAACAGCAATGTTGATTAAGGAGATGGACATATCCAGACTCATGGTCCATGCTCAGCAGATAGAAGAGGCTAAGCTTAGAGAGAAAGAGATGCAGAATAAGAGAGCTAGAACAAGTAGCTTCAGTTTCTATTAGCCTAATCAGAGGGTGGTAATCGTTCCCAATTTCGTCCAAAATCTTTAGTTCCATCTCCATCCTCGTATAGTGCTCCAAAACCTAAGTTCAAAAATGGTAACAAATATAAGGCGCCAGGCTCTAAATCTCAGGGTAGTATCAGCAGTGCTCGACCAAATCCTTTTTTTCAGACTTGTGGCAAGAACCATCAGGGTGTCTGTAGAGATGATAGTGATATTTGTTTTGGATATAGCCAGCCAAGCCATAGATTCAGAGATTTCCCTCAGTCAAGTTCCCAGGGTCAGTATAATCATCCTTCAACCCAGTCTGGTCACCCAAATCAACAGGGTGCAGCTTTCAGTGCCCCTAGTGGGCAATGTCCAAACAGGCTTTATGCACTTTAGTCTAGGCAAGATCGGGAAAATTCTCCTAATGTGGTCACTGGTACGTTACAGATCTTTCATTTATATAGTAATGCCTTATTAAATCTAGGAGCTTCTCTATCTTTTATAACTTCTTACATAATAGTCGACTTTAAAGTCAAACCAGAAGTCTTAGCAGAACAATTCTTAGTCTCTACCCCAGTGGATCAGTCTATCATAGCTCGATGGGTATACATGAACTGTCCAGTTATGATATTTCAGAAAGTCACCTCAGTAGACTTATAAAATTAGAGATGATAGATTTGATGTCATTCTTGGCATGGATTGTTTCCATTCATGCTATGCCTCAGTTGATTGTAGAAATAGAGTAGTTCACTTTCAGTTTCCACATAAACCAGTCCTTGAATGGAGGGGTAGTACTTTAGCGCTTAAGGGTCAGCTAATTTCATACCTTAGAGCGATCCAAGGGATGTAACTACCATCTTGTGCGAGTCAAAGACTCTAGTTCAGAGACTTCCAGTCTTGAGTCAGTTTCAGTAGTAAATGAATTCTCATATGTATTTCCCAAAGATCTTCTTAGAGTTCCTCTCGTTAGGGAAATAGACTTCGAAATAAACCTTCTTCAAAATACTCAACCCATATCTATTATACAATATAGAATGGCTCTAGCAAAACTTAGAGAGTTAAAGGAACAATTGAAGGATCTCTTAGATAAGGGATTCATCAGACCGAGCATTTCCTTATGGGGCAACCAGTTCTATTCGTACGTAAGAAAGACGGTTCCCTCAGAATATGTATAGACTACCATTAGTTGAACAAGGTTATAGTCAAGAATAAGTACCCACTTCCTATAATTTATGACTTGTTTAAACAACTTTAGGGTGCTAGTTACTTTTCTAAAAGAGATCTTAGATCATGCTATCATCAGCTCAGAGGCAGAGAAGGTGACATTCCAAAAATAGCTTTCCAAACCCGATATGGTCACTACGAGTTTCTAGTCATGTCCTTTGGTCTTACAAATTCCCTAGTAGCTTTCATGGACTTGATGAATCACGTATTCAAATAGTACTTAGACGTGTTCATTATAGTCTTCATCGATGACATTCTTGTCTATTCTTATAGCGAGAATGATCACGTAGATCACCTTTGAATCAGATTCCAGACTCTTAGAACTCATAAGTTGTTTACTAAATTCAGTAAGTGCAAATTTTGGCTAAGGTCAGTAGCATTCCTTGGTCATATTGTTTCCAGTGATGTCATTAGAGTTGATCGTCAAAAGATCTAGGCGGTAAAAAACTGGCCTAGATCTATCACTCCATCAAATATTAGGGGTTTCTTGAATTTAGCTGGCTATTACTGTCAGTTGTCAAAGGGTTTTCATCTATTGCATCCCCCGAGTCCAGATTGACTTAGAAGAAAGTTAAGTTTCAGTGGTCAGATTCTTGTGAGAAGAGTTTTCAAGAGTTGAAGACTCGACTCACCTCAGCCCCAATTTTGACTCTACCAGATGGTTTAGATGTGTTTGTTGTGTACTGTGATACATCCAGAGTAGGTTTGGGTTGTGTCCTCATGCAGATACGTAAGGTCATAGTCTATGCCTCCAGACAGCTTAAGCCCCATGAGAAGAATTATTCGACTCATGATCTTGAGTTAGCAGCTGTAGTCTTTGCCTTAAAGATTCAGAGGCACTAATTATATGGGGTGTATGTAGACGTGTTTACAGATCACAAAAGCTTACAGTATATCTTTTCTCAAAAAGAATTAAATTTGCTTCAGAAAAAGTGGTTAGATTTATTGAAAGACTATGACATAAGTGTTCTGTATCACTCGAGCAAGGAAAATGTAGTGGCTGATGCTCTCAGGAGGCTTTCCATAGGTAGTGTTAATCATGTTGAGGATGATAAGAAGAATTTAGTTCAGGAAGTTCATCATCTTGTCTGAGTAGGTGTCCGCTTAGTCGATTCAGCAGAAGGTAGGGTGTGGGCGCAGAACAGTTTTGAATCCTCCCTAGTTTCTAAGGTGAAGGAAAAATAGGATAGAGATCCTAGTCTAGTTAAGTTGAAGAAGTCAGTCAGAGATTAGAAAGTAGAGGTTTTCTCCCAAGGAGAAGATGGTGTTTTGCATTGCTAGGGTCGGCTATGTGTGCCAGGTGTAGACGACTTGAGGCAATGAATTCTTACAGAAGCGCATGGTGCACATTACTCTATTTATCCAGGGGCCACTAAGATGTACCATGATTTGTAGGAGATTTATTGGTGGAGTGGGATGAAGAGGGATATTACAGAATTTATAGCTAAATACTCTATATGTTAGCAAGTTAAGATTGAGCACCAGAAGCCTAGTTGGTCCATGCAGGAGTTCAGTATTCCCACATGGAAATAGGAAGAAGTGAACATAGACTTTGTGATGGGTTTGCCTTGCACTCATCATTAGCATGATTCTATATGGGTTATCATAGACAGGATGAACAAATTAGCTCATTTCTTGCCAGTTCATATTTCCTACTCAGCCGAGGACTATGCCAAACTCTATATAAGAGAGTTGGTTAGTTACACAGATTCCTAGAATCTATTATCTTAGATAAAGGTACCCAATTTACCTCTTATTTCTGGAAAGCATTCCAAAAGGGTCTTGGTACCCAAGTTTACCTCAGTACAACCTTTCACCCTCAGACAAATGGTCAAGCAGAAAGGACCATTCAGACTCTAGAAGATATGCTAAGGGCATGCATTGTAGATTTTAAGGGTAGTTGGGATGACCACTTCCCTTTGATCTAATTTGCATACAATAACATCTACTGTTCTAGTATTTAGATGGCTCCGTTTGAGGATCTCTATGGTAGGAGATGTAGATCTCTGATCGGTTGGTTCAAAGTAGGTTAGGCCGTAGTAATAGGGCCTGATCTAGTGTTTGATGCCTTGGAGAAGGTTCAGTTAATCAGAGAAAGGCTTAGGGATGCCCAGAGCCGATAGAAATCATATGCAGATATGAGGAGGAAAAATCTCGAGTTTGAGGTCAATGATTTTGGGTTCTTGAAAATCTCTCCCATTATGGGGGTAAAGAGGTTTGGCAAGAAGGGAAAGCTCAGTCCCTGATATGTCGGTCCTTACAGAATTCTCAACCATTTCAGAAAGGTAGCTTATGAGCTCGAGTTGCCTTCAGATCTAGCTTCAGTGCACCCAGTATTCTACGTCTCCTTGCTAAAGAAATTCATTGGTGACCCAACAGTCATAATCCTCTTAAAGGACGTAAATATTCAAAATAATCTCTCTTATGAAGAGGTTCTAGTTCAGATCCTTGATCATCAGATTCGTAGACTGAGAAACAAAAAAGTTTCCTTAGTCAAAGTTCTTTGGCGTCAAAGTTCTTTGGTAGAATCAGTCCGTTGAGGAAGCTACTTGGGAAGCAGAAGTAGATATGCGGACCAAGTATCCTCACCTCTTCTCCGCAAACTCAGACTCAGCTTAAGGTAACAGTCTTCCTTAGCTTTACTCATTCCATGTTCAGATATAATTTTAAACTTGGTATCCATTACTGTTGCATATTCAGTCATACATTTATGAATAAGTTCAGACATGTACTCATGCATCAGATATACATGTTCAGTATGAAAATTCAGCTTATCAATAGCTTCAATCATGTATTTCATACATCAAAGATGCATGTTCAGTATGACAACTCAGCTTGTTAGTATTTCAATCAAGTAGTCATGTTTCAGTATGCATGTTCAGTGTGTTAGATCAGTTCGTCATTGTTTCTTAGCTTAATCAGTTTCATTCGAGCATGAATGTTCCCAAAGAGGAGATATTGTAATACCCTGCATTTCCTTAGCTTGACTTAACTCTCATTCCATGAGTTATCCAATATAAAATCTTTAAAATACTCGGTATTATTCAGTTTAGAGCCTTCTATTGCGTAGGAAATTGAATTAGCTTTCCAACGATATAAAATTTGCCCAAATCCGATACTCGGGTGAAGAGTTATAGCTATTTTTGTATAGCAGTGTGTCAACTGGCACTCCGACGCATCGCGGAGCTAGGCCAAATGACATTTGGGAATTTCCAGTGAAGCTCTGCGATACCACTACATCGCACCATCAGCCATTTTCGTAATTTTCCAATTCCAGTATTCCAATGCGATGTCACCGCGTCGCGATGAACTTCCAGGTCTCATCTAAAGGGGCAACGCGATACCATTGCATCACGCTACTGATTATATTCTTAGTCGGCAATTTCTAGAGACATGGTGCGATAGCACCGCATCACACCAGGTGCCTATTTCAAAAAATTTCAATGGAAATTAAAAGCTTCATCCAGGGTTAAACTAGTCTTTTCCCATGATTTTAACATGCCCAGACTTGGGATTTAATCCCTAAAAACATTTAAAGTCATTCATTATTCAATTTTTCCCCAAATTAAAGCATTCTCTCAAGGAAATAAACCATACTTTAAGAATCAAGGTCAAAACTCAAGAATTTCTTCATGCACCTTCAATAACTAATGACCCAAGGTATGTTAGGTGTTCATCTATGGGTTCGTTTTACCCATCGAGTCCACGAATCCATTTTCAAACTACAAGATTGTTGAATTACTAGCTTCCATGCTTGAATTGAATTGAATTCAAGTTCATATTTTTGTTGGGATTTTGTCCATGATTAAGTTACAAGTTTCATGAAATTAATCATTATATGTGTTGAATTACATGATCCTCTTGATGAACCTTTCAATTTACAAGTTGATTGATGTAGCCGTGATAACTATGTGTGTTGATTGTTGTATGATCTAAGCATGCTCCCTATGTATTTGATAAAATACCCATGTGAATGAAATAATGCTATTATAACATGATAGCATGTATTCTCTATTTATGTATGAGTAAATGTATTACAAGTGTTTGCTAAAACGTCTCAATGAGTGGATTGCGATCAAGTAGCCATTATTATGTTCTAAAGATTATGCTATGCTTTACTTTTTATGCTATTGAGTCTTGGAGGTATTTAATACCCGATAATTTAGCTGTTTACGTAGATCCAATATCAGTTACAGAAGTAGTACTCTCAGTCAGTTACAGAACTCAGTATAACTTAGTTAGTCACAGAACTCAGGAAAACTCAATAAACTCAGTATCAGTCCAGTTCAGTTCAGTAAAAATTAGTTCAGTGTCCTTCAGTTGGGAGTAGGATTCAGCACTGAGTGGATCTAAGAATGAGGGCTCACCTTCCTGTAGAGGGTGTGATCCTTAAAGGCAATCCTTCCGTTCCTGAACTACGTAGCTAGTGTAGGTTGAAACATCAAACCGGCCAGTTGAGGGTTGATGAGGTGTTTGAACCTGCAGTTGAGGGTTCTACCATTTTCATTAGAGTACCTGCCAAATGAGGGTATCTCTTCAGTTAACTTTACCTGTGGCACGATACTGACACCCTTCCAATCGGGGTTACAGATTGGACTCCAACTCAGTTATCTTATTTAGGGCATATCGGTTAGATGATTACCTCCCACAGTTTCAGTTTCATTCATTAGTATAGAACTCAGTTTAGTTCTACAGAATTAGGACTGCTAGATATAGTCAATCAGTATTACTAACTCAGTTATTAGTAGTCTCAGATTACCAGTTACTCAGTATCAGAACTTAGTACTTATCTTCAGAAAAGATTAGTTACAATCTTCAGTATATGCACAGTATTGCATACTCAGTATTTATAGCAATCATAGATTATCCAAGTACTCTCATATTCAGTTACTCTATGTTATCCAGTCAGTTATTATTCATGCATATGAACCCTTGCATTTAGCCTTACCTTATCTATCATACCAGTACATTCCACGTACTGACGTATACTTTTTTTTGTGCTATAATGTCTCATATCATAGGTTCGGACGCTCAGGTTCCCAAACGCGTATAGATAGATTCAGATTCAATCAGCAGCGGTAGATTAACAGTGAGTCCTCATTATTCAAGGATATTCTATTATTTTAAATTTTTAGTAGATGCAGTAGTTCAATAGATGGAGTTAGTTGGGGGATTGTCCTATCAACTCCACTTTCAGACAATTACAGTTAGAGACTTTTCAGACTAGTTTTCAAACAATGTTCAATTTTACAGATTATTATTATAGTTTGATATTTTTAGTAGTCTTTTAGATATTTTAACCTTATGGCATGTCAGCCTATTTTTTGCATTTATCACAGTATGTTTATTCAGTGCTCATAACAGATTCAGTCATGGGTTAGATTTTGGTCCTTCGGGTTCGTAAGCACTGTGAAGTGCTTGAGATACAGACTCAGGGCGTTATAGTCATGTTTGCAAAGGAGGTTGATGATTAAGTCTCGGGGTACTGGGTGGAGCGTAGTTTAGGATTAGTGTAATTTAGCGTAGGTTTACATTTAGTACCTTTTTATTTTGGGTTTGTAATAAATTAGACCGAACACTATTTTTGAGTTTTGAATTGTTTGGTTGTTTTTTTTGTGTGTTTTTGTTGGTTTATACATTCCATAGTGTCGTACTAGCCGATATAATCCACGAAGTGATTATTGTTGAACTACGGGACAGAGGGGTACCTAACACCTTCCCCTCGCTCAGTAGAATTCCTTAATTGGAATCTCTGTTTGTGAATTAATTTTGAAAGAGTCAAAAATCATTTTGAAAAAGGATTTCCAAAGGTGACTTGGCATGCTATATTTATATTAAGTGGAAACTCTGAGTTTTGATTGTTAAAATCCCTTTTTGAAATAAATTATTTTCATTTGTCACTTAATAATAAAACTCTTTTCAAATTTAAAAATCTATTTTTTGTTAAAAAAGGGGTGTGACAACTCTGACGACTCTGTTGGGGATATTCAGAATTTGAGCTTTATTTTGAGTTTTATCGGCTTAGTGTGACACTATTAGTGTATAGACACCTTGTTTGTGTTATTGTTTATGTTATTGTGTTATCATTGTAGAGTGTCTATGTGTTACGTGTTTACAGTTTTTCTCTTATATGTTACTGCTTTATATCTATCATTATTTGCATAACCTGAGTCATTTCTTTCACAACAAGTCCCGGAGTGCACGTTGTGTAAATGAACTCTAGTTGAGTCACCCTTATTTTAGGAGGGAGAGCCGTCGGACATATGGAGTGGGTGAAAAGCTGTCGCAGCCGGTATCGACCATACGCTCCCCTGAACAGCCTTGTTAGCTGATCTTAGCCTAGGTTAGCCTTTAGGTCATGCTTATTTGCATCATATTAATACCTTGTAGGACCCACTTGGTCCTTTATAGGAGACTCACCTTAAAAGCATTTCTACGTGTTAAATGTTGCATTTTTAGGATAACGGGATCATTTGATGGACTGATTTAGGGAAGCAAGTGTTATAAGTAAAGTGTGTAGGCAAGAAAAAGTTGGAAAAAAAGGAGAGAAATAAAAAGTGAGTAAAAAAAAAAGAGTTTTGTAGTTTTTTAAATTTTTTATGGCTTTTGTTTTTCACAATCCAAATATTCAAAAAGATTTTTTACCTTTTGCACTCATTTTCTAAAAAATAAATAAATTTAAAACATCAAAAATAATTTTCTTTTGTTCTCTTTAGCAAGTATTCATATGTTGAAAATTTCAAAAAAAGATTTTTCCAATAGAAGGTTTTTATAAAAGAAAAATTCAAAAAAATATGCTAGAAGTTTTGTATATTTCATATAACGAAAATACCAAAAAAAAAATTTCTTTCATAGTTGTTGTCATTTTTTATGTAAAGTGTCAAATTGAAAACTCAAAAAAAGATTTTATTAACGTTTTTTTATATCGTCTGTTTATGGTCGTGTCTCTTAAGTCTGGGTTCAATCGGTTAATCTTTAATTGTCCAATCTGGACGAACTACGCGAAGTTGATTCTCCTCTTTTGGGAATGAGATACATAGGCAACCCTTATAGGGTTCGGTGATTTTATTTAAAAAATTCAAAAAAAAAATCTCACTCTTCATATAGAGTAGGTGTTTCATATACATCTTTAAAAGAAAATTACAAAAAGATTTTCCTTAATAGTTTCAAGCTTTATCTTCTTATTAAATTCAAAATTGAAAATACAAAAAGATTTTTCTTTGGTAATCATAGGTTTCATTTTATATAGGGATGTTAAAGTTGAAAAAATTCAAAAAGATTTTTGCCAATTCTTTTGTTAATCTGTTATTTTATTTTCTTCTTAAAGTTTCAAGAAAAAAAAGAAAGAGAGTTTGATTGTCCATGTTGTGCCAAAATTTCACGAACTACGCACACCTAATTATTCTCTCTCGGGAGTGAGATACGTATGTGTCCTCTTTAGGTTCGGTAACCTTATCAAAAGCGAAAAAAAAAAAAAGAGAAAGATTTTGAGAAAGTGTTGAATTCTAACATATTTGTCATTTTTTGTTCAGTTAGTTGAAGGTGGTTGGTTTGTAGCATTTTGGCTGGTCTACCACATCACACCAAATCAAAGGAAGGGTTAGTTGTGTCCAACAAAAAGATTGAGAGTGACATCATGATCAGATAGAGATACAGAAAAATGAGAGTTTAAAGTAAGAGATTGTGAGTCTAAGACATCAAATGATGGAAATGTATCATGCTTGGGCCAGTGGGCTGCCTCCTCCTCCATTCCCCACTTTGACCTTACAAATTCCTCGATTTTTTCACCAAAATCACAAGGTCGGTTTTCTGCTGTTGTTGATACGCCACAACATTCCTCAGAATTTACTCCAATCCAAAAGCATCCAATGCTTCCATCACTCATTCTCTAGCTCTTCGGTACAAATCTACCACATTGATAGCACTACATATCGTTTTTGCTTCTGTTGCACAACCTTCTACTGAGGCTTCCATGGCTATTCACCAAATGGTTATGCTTTTTAAATCTGCTAATAAGTCTATTTTCAATACTCTTGATGATTATTACTATACACCTGAGCCTACATTTAAGTTAATTGGACCACCAAAATTTCTTAACAAGAAGCCTAGTGTGTCAGAACAACCAGAGAAAATGGTTGGAAAAATAAATAGTGCAGAAAATGCTATGAAAAGCTCCCTGGGACTTGCAGGTTATGAAGATGTTTCATATAAAAAATGGGGCATGTTTTCAACTGTTAACCTTCCTCCAAGCCTCGAGATATCAAAATTTAAAGAGCATGATGGACATGAGGATTCCGTGAAATATTTGGGATGATATTGCAATCAATTAAGGCAAACTGGAGGGAAGAAGAATAAGGAAGATGCAACTGGTATTGAAGTTGGACAACGGGCACGTCAAAGAAGACCACGTCGTCGTTACCCTCAGTCTCAAGCCCAAGTTCATACCCAAGCTCTATATAATAGCTCCCAAAATCCATTATACTTTATTTCCCTACATTCAAATCCAGTATATAGCACACAACTATATGTTTAACCCCCTTTTTACTCACAATGGCGCACACTAATTCCTCAGTGTTATCCTCTAACTCCACAAACATATCAAATCCTTTCTTGGCCCGATGTTTGATCCAAGTCAAACAATGAAAAGAGGAAGAAGCCTAGGGATAGTTTTATGCTAATTGGAGAATCGTATGCCAGTCTATTTCGGAGATTATTAATACAATAAGGTATGATCTGTCCTCTCCTTGGGTATACTCCTGACCCGTATTTAAGAAGTTTTAATTCTAATATACAATGTGCATATTATTCTGATGTTCAAAGTCACAGTATTGAAGATTATCGTGCTTTGAAAATTAAATAGGAAAGATAATTCAAGATAAATCAATTGTGGTACAGAATACTGATAGAGGTGAAAGCTTTATTCATGGTGATGTGCAAATCATTGGCTAAGATATCAAGATCAACAATTAGGAAGTCACTCCTCTCCTTACTAGAAAGGATTGTTAGTAGTTTGTTTTGTTTTCTATTCAGTTTTCCAAATTATCTCAGGGTTGTTGTTCGGAATCTATCTTGTTTTGTTTCTCTGTCGTCCTCATTTAAACCCTTCTATATTTCATTTCAACTAAATGGAGTGTCCCCTTTCCATTTGTGTTTTAAATATGTGTTGTTTATTTATTTTCTTTACACAGTACATTTTATGTCAGTTCTAGTGATATGACATGCTTGCAGAATTTTCAACTAGATTTTAAAATTCAGTTTAAAGGGTTAAAGTTTAAAAAAAAGAATTTGAGAAATAGGTAGAGTGTTGAGACATTTGGTGACCATGTTGAAGCCTTTTTTCAAAATTAAGGAAATTATTTTGAGAATCACAAGAATAACTTGGTCATCAATTGAAAGACATATCTCAATTAGGTCAAATATTGGATGCGTGATACTATATCAAGAGGAACATAAAGAAAATTAGCTCCACAAAAGCATGGTCATTTAATGTGAGGAATGTACAAGAAAGATGGAGTTGTATGCTATACAAGTTTAGAAGAAGTAGTGACGTATAGGCTTAGTTAAAGTCGTGCTATAAAAAATGTCATAAATAATTTTCATCTCCCACTTTCATATTGCATGTTATGTTCTCATATTTTTAAAGATTGATATGAAGAAGGCATTTCATTCGACTATCCAAATATTGTGTCATCCTTTGTTTACCCTTTTGAGCTTTAGTCTTATTTTTCTTTCATGTTCCCCTTTTAGAATCAAGATAGAGTCAGCAAAATTCAATAAAAAAAAGTGTCGAGTTAAAAAAAAATAGAGTCAGAAAAGTTCAAAAAAAGAGAAAAAATGTGTAAAAAAGAATAGAGTTTTAAAGGGTCCCAAGAGAAAAAAAAAAGTAAAAAAAGAGAAGAAAAGAAATTAGAATCAAGCAAAAGAACAAGTTATCGGAACTACGTGTGATCCTATTCTCATCTCTCAGGAGAGAGATATGTAGGCAACCTTGCTTTGTGCTTGGTCCAACCAAATGAACAATTTAGAATGACCCAGTCAAAAGAAACTGGGGCATGAGTTAATCTTCATTGTTTGAGTCGACTCCAAAAGTTGTAAGTCCCACCTGACTCTAAGTGTCTTTTGGGCCTCATGTCATCCTTTCTTTCTAACTCTATCCAAAAACCAAGTTACAAATAAAGAAATACCTTTAAATCAATTTTCGAGAATGTTGAGGCTGAACATACGATGGATATATAACAATGTTTTTGGCATTATATTTTTTGCATCATCATGGGTAAACATGAGGAACAGAATGTGAGAGTCTTATTGCTGAAAACCCTCGTGGGTACCGTAAGGCGATGGTGAGTTGAGAGGAATAAATATAAGAGTCTTATTGGTGAAAATCCTCGCTGGCACCGTAAGGCGATGGTGAGTTGAGAGGAATAAAAATGAGGGAGTCTTATTGGTGAAAACCCTCACAGGCATTATAAGGCGATAATGAGTTGAGAGAAATAAAAATGAGGGAGTCTTATTGGTGAAAATCCTCACGGGCACTGAAAGGCGATTGCGAGTTAAGGGAAATAAAAATGAGAGAGTCTTAGTGGTGAAAACCCTCATGGACACCATATGGGGATGGTGAGTTTGAGAGGAATAAAAAGAAGAGAGGCTTGTTTTCAAAAACCCTTTGAGGCATCGCTAATTGGATGAGGTATATGAGTCCAATGGATTTGAAAAGGGGACTCAGTTGCAGGGGCATTAACTCAACAACAAATGGTAAATTTTGGGGAGAAAGATCAGGCAGCTTAATCCAAAATTCATGTCTTAATCATTGGAGTTGGTTGTCGTATTCAGATAAGTTTTTCTTTTTGTCATTTTGAAAGAGGGACATTCTTTTTTTCTTTCTTTTACATATTCATATTTTTATCTTTTTTATTTCATTTATCAAAATAAGAAATCACCATTATTTCTTTACATTAAGTCAAGTTATTGTCAAAACAAGTGAAAAAGGATTTCAAAACTGGCTATCAGTATCCTCAATTGCATGAAGAAAGGACCAGGACCAGCACATGAAAGGAACATGATCACAAATCAAGATAAGCAGAGAAAGTTTATCAACCGCCAGGTTACTGGATTCGTGGGAGTATTAGGTTTCAAAAGGTGTATCTAGAGGCATGGTAAAATAGCAATTCGGTGTTTTGACTCAAAGTCAATTTCCTTAATCTGGGTTTGGGTCAATGATGTGACAAGACAAGGGAAAATGTCAGCAATCTGAAACAAAGATAAAAGGAACGAGCGTTGGAGCAGATGCCTGGAGAGCCAAGTGCTGCAAGCCACCACTAAGTTTTTAACAAACAATATTTTCTTTGATGAACTAGGGGCAAAGTTCTGTTCATTAAGTTCATCTACCTTCGGGGGAGCATATCTGTGAGTTGTCGTATTGATCAGGACCCTCTTGGAAAATGGGAATTTAATTTCTGCTCAAGACCCTCCTGAAAATGAGATTTTATTTTGCAAAAAAAGGAATATTTCTGTATCATCATATTTGTTTGGAATAATTTTTGTCTAGTTTTGACTTTGATCTCAGGAACCTGCCTTAAGAACAGGGTGTGAAATTTGCTAGTCAATAAATGGAAAGTCAGGAGCCCGGCTGAAGAACAGGGTGATGAAATTGAAAGACAAGAGCCCGCTTGAAGGACAGGGTAATGAAATTAAAAGTCAGGAGCCTGCCTGAAAAATAGGGCGAAGAAATTGAAAGTTAGGAGCCTGCCTGAAGATCTGGGTGATGAAACTGCAAGTCAGGAGCCTGCCTAGAGAACATGGTGATGAAATTGAAAGTCAGGAGCCCGCCTGCAGAACAGGGTTAGGAAAATGCAAGTCAGGAGCCTACTTAAAGAACAAGGTGACAAAATTAAAAATCAGGAGCCCGCCTGAAGAATAGGATGATGAAACTGCAAGTCAGCAGCCCCCCTGGAGAACACGGTAATGAAATTGAAAGTCAGTATTCCACATGAAAAACAGGGTGATGAAATTGCAAGTTAGGATCCCACCTGAAGAACAGGGTTATGAAATTTAAAGTTAGGAGCCCGCCCAAAGAACAGGGTGATGAAATTTCAATTCAGGAGCCCGTCTAAAGAACAGGGTGATAAAATTGTAAGTCAGGAACCCACCTGAAGAATAGGGTGATGAAATTGAAAGCCAGGAGCCCGCCTGAAGAATAGGGTGATAAAATGGATAGTCAGGAGCCCGCCAAACTAACAGGGTGTTGAAATTGCAAGTCAGGAGCACACCTAAAGAAAAGGGTGATAAAATTGCAAGTCGGGAGCTTACTTAGAGAACAAAGTGAGGAAATTGCAAGTCAAGAGCCCGCTTGGAGAACAGGGTGATGAAATTAAAAGTCAGGAGTCTGCCTGAAAAATAGGGTGATGAAATTAAAAGTTAGAAGCCCTCCCGAAGAACAGGGTGATGAAATTGAAAGTCAGGAGCCTTCCTGAAGAATAGGGTGATGAAATTTAAAGTTAGGAGCCTGCCTGGAGAATAGGGTGATGAAATTATAAGTCGAGAGTCCACCTGGAGAACAGGGTGATGAAATTATAAGTCAGGAGCTTAACTGGAGAATAGAGTGAGAAAATTGAGGGTCTGGAGCTCACCCAGAGAATAGAGTAAAGAAATTGCAAGTTAAGAGCCCTCCTGGAGAACATGGTGATGAAATTAAAAGTCAGGAGCCCGCCTGAAGAAATGGGTGATAGAATTGAAGTCAGGATCCTTCCTAAAGAACAGAGTGATAAAATTAAAAGTCAAGAACCAGCCTAAAGAACATGGTGATAAAATTGCAAGTCAAGAGTCTGCTTGAAGAACAAGGTGATAAAATTGAAAGTCAGGAGCCGGCCTTGAGAATAGGGTGATGAAATTGAAAGTCAGGAGCCCGCTTGGACAACATAGTAATGAAATTGAAAGTTAGGAGCCCACCTAAAGAATAGGGTGAAGAAATTGAAATTCAGGTGCCCACCTGAAGAACAGAGTGATGAAATTAAAATTCAGGAGCCCGCTTGAAGAATAGGGTGATGATATTGAAGGTCAGGAGCTTGCCTGAGAAATAAGGTGAAGAAATTAGAAGTCCAGAACCCACCTGAAGAATAGGGTGATGAAATTGAAATTTAGGAGCCCACCTAAAGAATAGGGTGAAGAGATTGAAAGTTAACAAATTAAAAATAGAAATTTAGGAGCCCGCCTGGATAACAGGGTGAACAAATTGAAAAGTCAAGAAACGAGGTGAAGAAATTGAAAGTCAAGCAACAAGGTGAAAAAGTTGTTAGTCGGGAGCAAATTGTAAGTCAGGATCTCACCTGGAGAATAAGGTGACAAAATAGCAAAGCAAGATCTAAGGAAAGTTGCATAGATTGGACTTTGTAATTTCATTTATGTTCTTAACTTGTAATTTTCATTTTTTTGGTGTAATCATAGAGCTGCGGATCAGAACCTCGACAGGCCTCATTTGACTCTCTAACTCGGTATGGTCCTTTTCCTTGTTAACCCTAGAGATATATATAACTTGACTCCTACATAACTTGACATAAGTAGAATACCCAAAATCGAGAGTCGGTTGTCCTTCCTTATTTAGTTTCTTTCTTTAATAGTTAGGATAAAATTCTATCTCGTTATCCACTTCTTTGTATGAAAATACTTTGTGTTTGCATCCAAAGAGAGGCATGATATAGAAACCTAATTTTGTAGCTCCTGAACATCACTCTTTCAAAATTCACTCCATTGTATCGTTATCATACACACTCACCCATTTAATAATTCCACCACAAGAATCCCAAATAACAAATTCATAACAACTTTGGACACCCAACTCTAACAAAAATAATAACTTCCTACCCTACCCACGTGCCTCCTACCCCCTTAACCCCTAACATGTTTTTCATGACCAAAAATATCCGTAACAAAATTTACATGCACACACAGATAACACACCACACTCTGATACACAGAAACGCACTCACACTGAGCTCACCGAAGACACGCAACACTATACGTAGAGAGAGATAGTGAAAAGAGGGAGAGAGAGTTAGAGATTTCAATGAGAGGAGGAGATTGAGAGAAGAAAACAAGCGAGAAAGAAAGAAAATCGACGGATATTGAATTTCCCAACGAGTTTTCATCGAAAAGCACTACCATCGCACAAACCTTACTATTTTTCTCCGATTCTCATCATCGTCGAGCTCGCCGGAGCTCTGATGAAGTGAAAACAATGAACCCCAACTCTAATCCAACCAAGTTTGACCAATTTCAGTTCGATTTTGACGAAGTTCACCAGAAAATAATTGAAACAGTAGCAGCGTATACAAAATCGGGTACGGGTGGTTCTATACTTTGCTATCTTGCTTTGAGTTGGCAAAAAACAGATAAAAGGGTGTAAATCGAAGCTGGTTTTGTCCATTTAGTTGAGGTTCGAATCAAGGTTTTCGAGATGGAATACTCCAGTTTATTCAATGAGTAATATTTGATTAAAAGCAACATTAAGGTCCATTTCTCAGCTCATTCTCAATTAATCTTAATTGTTCGATATTTTATGTGTTAAACTCATGTGAGTGGAATTTGTTTACATTGATTTTGATATATTTTGGATCATCGTGGTTGATTGTTGACATTGATTGATTGATTATTTGAATTGGGTAATAAAAGGAGTTGGGCTCAATTTGTGGGTAAATCTTTAGTTTGGGATGATGTTGAAAGGTGGCTAATTTGTAATTTCATTTGGAATATTTAATTTGTTATCTTGAATAATTTTGATATCGTTGAAATCGATAGTATCATATTTTTAGGTGAAAATTGGTAGGAAAATGATAGGTTGGATAGGCAACTCGTAGGATTCTATATCATTAAATGTGTAAATGTCTGCGTTGAATGATTTCTCTGCTTTTATCATATTTCATCAAATGTATTCATTTGCCGGGTAATGCCCCGAGGTCATATTGTACTTATTCACTGGGGAATGCCCCAAATCATATTTGTGAAAAAGGTTTATGTCAAGGCTCGAGGCACTAGGTGGAGCATAGTTTAGGATTAGTGTAAGTTAGCGTAGGTTTACATTTCAGTATCTTTTTATTTTGGGTCTGTAATAAATTGGACCGGACATTGTCTTTGAGTTTTGAATTGTTTGGTTGTTTGTTTTCTTTTTGTGTGTTTTTGTTGGTTTATACATTCTATAGTGTCCTACTAGCCGATATATTCCACGAAGTGAACGTGGTTGAACCACGGGACCGAGGGATGCCTAACACCTTTCCCTCGGTCAACAAAATTCATAAACCAGAATCTCTGTTTGTGGACCAGTTTTGAAAGAGCCAAAATCATTTTCAAAAAGGATTTTCAAAGGTGACTTGTCACGCCAGATTTATGCCAATGATGACTCTGAGTTTTGATTGTTAAAAGTCCTTTTCAAAACAAATTGTTTTCTTATGTCACTTAATAATAAAACCCTTTCAAACTTTAAAATCTATCTTTTTGTTAAAAAAAAGGGTGTGAGATGCATTGTATATTTATTTTATTCATTTAAATGAAAAGTTTGGCACAATTCATTTTTAAAATATCAAAAATTAAAATATCTATATGTAAACATTGAGAATAACTTTATAGATAAATAAAATGCAATAACAAAATAACTAACTGAATAAATAGATAAAAAGGTCCCACATATACCCAAATTTTGGTGAATTTTGTTGTAATACGCCTGAACTTTGTGGGAGTCCTATGACCCCTGAACTATTCATTAGTGTATTTTAGTTACATTTTTAAGCTAATAAAAATAAAAATGCTAATAAAAAAAGAAAAATGGTCTGAAATATATCTAAACTTTGACGAAATTTGTTGTAACACGCCTGAATTTTGCGGGAGTTCTATGACCCCTCAGAATTTTGTGGGGGTCCTATGACCCCTCTAGACTATTTATTAGCGTATTTTATGACATTTATTTGCACTAAACTCTTTTTTTTAAATAATTATTTATTAACATATTTTATCTATTTATTATCTTATAGATGTCGCTAAAATACACTAATATACAGTTCAGGGGAGTCATAGGACACACACAATGTTCAGACGTATTACAATAAATTTCACCAAAGTTTGAATATAATTTGAACCTTTTTTCATAATTAAATAAATTAAAAAAATGAGTTTAGTTCAAACAAGTGTCAGTAAAATACGCTTAGCAATAGTTCAGGGGGGCAATAAGACCCACAAAAAGTTCTAGAGGGGTCTTAGGACCCCCGCAAAGTTCAGGCGAGTTACAACAAATTTTTTCAAAGTTTAGGTATATTTCAGATTATTTTCCCAAATAAATAGAAGTGTATATTTTATTTTTCAAAATTGTTAGTATAATCTTTTGTGTTCTCTTGATTCTTCTTTTCTTTTAATTTTGTTTCTGATTTGAAGGCCGTTAGTAGCTTATTATTTCTCGAACATAGGATGATGTGGACCACCTTGTGATGTCTTTGATTGCCAGGAATGTGGGAAATTACTTTTAAATATCAAGTTTCTCAAGAAAAATCACCACTTGATCACTTCAAATTTGAGAAAATAGAATTTGATGTCTTGATCTTTTTATGAATACGCAAGAGCTTATGAGATGTCTTTTTAATAAAATATATTTTTTTTATAGGTGTAAGCTAGAATTAGGATAGAGTATCCTTCGAAAACTCACAAAATAATAATATAAAAAAAATTCCTAATCCCTATATATTTTGACCATATCAAACAAGTTTAAAATACGATAAGTAATCAGAAGATTTTATAATGAATCAGTTAATACCAGAAGGACTTTTAACAATTTGACATTATAATCATGTGCAGGATAAGTATTTAAGCAATTTCTTTATTGTATTATTATTATTTTTTCTCTCCAAATCTATTTTTAGATACTTAGAATAACAATATTAGGTTTTCTACATCTTATCTCCAAAAAAATATATAAAGTGGCGAAATTTGAATAGAAAAAACTACACGAAATCTTTGACCAAAAACAAAGAACTGAATTTTTGCTAACTAGTCAATTTAAATATTTGATTATTTATTTCAACATTAATGAACATTCTTTCTTGTGGATTCAAAATTTTAATATCAGTTATTCGAGATTTTAGATATTATATATTAGATTTTCACTTGGACTCTACGCTATAAAAAACGGGTCAAATTGCAGAGGTTAATTTTAAGGTTTGAGGGGAGTTTTTAAACCCCCGTAAATTTTGATTTCAGCGGTTCCCTAAACCCCCACAATATGATCCGTCACAATAAATTTGCATCAATTTTTTGCTGACTGCCATAATTAATTTGCGGCGGTTGAAATTGCGGCAGTTTAAAACCTCTGCAAATTTTTTTTTAAAAAAATTTAGTGGGGCTCATCAATTTTCAATAACAAATTATAGATTCTAATTTTAGCTCAAATTTAATTGTTCCTTTAGGCATAACCTACAATCCAATATTTATTCAATTCTTATATCATTGACACAACATGAATAATTAAACATTGTAATTCACAAGCATATCAAAAATACAACAACAATAACAACAACAACATACCCAGTGTATTCCCACCTAGTGGGGTCTGGGGAGGGTAGAGTGTACGCAGACCATACCACTACCTCAAGAGAAGTAGGGAGGCTATTTTCGATAGACCCTCGGCTTAGGACCAATACAAAAAGTAAGCGGATACAAACTAGTATGGTACATAAAACAAACTAACAGTTTAAAAAACACAAAAGAAAAGTGCATAATAAACTAGTACGGGATGCAAAAAGCCAACACCACTAACCCCAAAAACTATAGCCCCAACACTACGAATCAGAAACTCCAGACCTAAAGGAGTACTCCCCTATTACTACCGCCACGCTCCCACCCCTTAACCTTCTACCCTAATCCGCGTCCTCCACACCTTCTTATCAAGGGTCATGTTCTCTGTAAGCTGTAATTGCTTTATATCATGCCTAATCACCTCCCTCTAATATTTCTTCGGTCTACCTCTAGCCCGCCTAAAACCATCCATAGCCAGAGTCTCACACCTACGCACTGGAGCATCAAGGCCCCTCCTCATAACATCCCTGAACCAACGCAGCCTCACTTCTCGCAACTTATCCTCCACTGGGGCAACTCCCACCTTCTCCTGAATAATCTCATTCCTCACCCTATCTTTCCTGGTATGTTCACACATCCATCGCAATATTTGCATCTCCGCAACCTTTACCTTTTGGATGTGGGAGTTCTTAACTGGACAACACTTCGCTCTATACAACATAGCCATCCGAACTACCACTTAGTTGAACTTACCTTTAAGCTTTGGGGACACCTTCTTATCACAAAGGACTCCCAAAGAGAGCCTCCACTTGAACCACCCTGCCCCAATATGATGCGTTACATCCTTGTCAATCTCACCATTACCCTAAATTATAGACCCCAGATACTTGAAACTCTCCCTCTTCTGGATGGCCTGAGAGTCTAGCTTCACAACCACTCCATCTTCTTGTGACATATTATTGAACTTACACTCCAAGCACTCCGTCTTTGTTCTACTTAACCGAAAACCTTTAGATTCAAGCGTTTGTCTCTAAATCTCCAACTTATTATTAACTCCACCCCGAGTCTCGTCAATCAGAACTACATCATCTGCAAATAACATACACCAAGGAATCCCCCTTGAATATGTCGCGTCAAAACATCCATCACCAAGGAAAATAGAAATGGGCTAAGAGTTGATTCCTGGTGCAACCCTGTCAAAACTGTGAAGTGCTACAAATCTCCACCTACCTTCCTTACATGAGTCTTTGCACCATCATACATATCCTGAATCGACCTAATGTACGCCACGGGCACCCCTCTAGCCTCTAAGCACCTCCACAGAATCTCCCTGGGAACTCTGTCATATGTCTTCTCTAGATCAATAAACACCATGCGCAAGTCCATCTTCCTCTCTCAAAACTGCTCCATTAATCTCCTCACAAGGTGAATGGCTTCAATGGTCGAGTGACCAGGCATGAAACCAAACTAATTCTCAGAGATCATCACGATCCTCCTCATTCTCAACTCTACCACCCTTTCCCAAACCTTTATAGTATAACTCAACAACTTAATACCTCTATAGTTGTTAAACTTCAAAATTAAATTTTCAAAATTAGCATTTTCAAACTCTAAATTTTCAACATTAACTAGTGTCTTCAAACTCCAAAATCAAATTTAAATACAAAACCTTCAATATTCTAAGATTCACTACAACCACACAATTATATCATCATAATTGAATATCCAAGAGAATTAGCAATGAAATCAATGGTTGTTATTAAGATCACTATCATTACATGATCTCCTTGCATCCATGGGCGAAATGAGTCCACTAGCCGCATCACTTAGCTACATAAAAATGCAAAGTATAAAAACCAATCAGATAAACTTTTAGTCCTTATTATAAAATATTTTTTATGTGCATACAACTAAAAATATCATGATAAATTTAAATAGTCAATTAAAAGCTACTCCAAGCTATAATTTCAAACTACTCAATCAGTTGATCAAACTAGGAACCTGAGTACCATTCAACATACAGATAATATCAAACTAGGAACCTGAGTACCACTCAACATACAGGTAATACCATTCAACATACAACAACATAGGTTCAATGTATTCTTTGCGAATATCTTCATTTTAAATGTGTATTTTGAAGAGATTGCTTGCAAGATTAGGCAAGAAACTAGAGTAATGCGTTATGGAGGACCATCAAGCACAAAAGAAAAGACTATACTAAATGGAGTGATAAGAACTGTATGTCTAGGTGAGATAATAGCAATGTTAGGTCCATCAGGTAGTGGCAAAACTACCCTCTTAACAGCATTAGGAGGGTATCTTTTAGGCAAGTTATTTGGGAAGATTACATACGACAGCCATCCATTCTCAGGTTCAAACAAGCGTAGAACCAGAGTTGTGGCACAAGATGATGTCTTATATCCTCATCTTACTGTAATAGAAACACTTGTATTTACAACTTTCCTGAGGCTGCCACAAAGCGTCGATGGGAGAAAAAAGTGAGACATGTAGAGCATATTATAGAAGAACTTGGATTAAACAAGTGTAGAAATATTATAATTGGAGGGCCATTGTCTAGTGGGATATAAGTTGGAGAGAAAAAAAGAGTCAATATAGGTCAAGAAATGCTAATCAATTCAACTTTACTACTTTTAGATGAGCCAACTTTAGGACTGGATTTGACAAAAGCACTACAAATACTTAACACCATGAAACACCTAACATATGGTGGTTGTACTGTGATCACAACGATCCATCAACCATCTAGCCGGATTTATTACATGTTTGATAAGGTAGTGTTGCTCTCTAAGGGATGTCCTATCTACTATGGTCCTGCATCAAGTGCCTTGGAATACTTCTCCTCTATTGGTTTTTCCATATCCAGTACTATCAATCCTAATGATCTCTTGCTCGATCTCGTGAATGGAAATACACTTAAAAGAACCATGGTTCACATAAATGTCCAATTCAAACAATGATTCATTATTTTTTATTTGTTTAATTATGACCTAGCAAACATAAAGTCATGTTAGTATTAGGATTAATGATAGGTAAAGGTAATTAGTATCTTTCTTTAAGTAAAGTAAAAAGAGGCCACACTACAAGTTTTCCCTTCACAGTTGTTAAGGGAGGACTCAGTTTCATTTTTGTGGGACTACAGTGGGCAAGTCGTCGTGGTTGTTATTAAAAAGGGCAACCTAGTGCACTAAAACTCACTGTTATAGGATTAGTACTGGGACATATTCAATTGAACAAAAAAAGTAAAGGGAACTTTACTTACTATTATGGGAGAAACCATTGAAGGAGAATAAAAGAGCCCACAAATTATTCTGGTATCATTTCTTGTTTCATTATCATATATGCCTTCAAAGCACTCAGTATTTATTGTGAGAATTCATCATTTGATTATAGTTTTCTCGACATTAGAACGAACAAGAACCTCTTCTACTTGATGCACTTGTACCACCAAACCAAGGTCTAACTTCTTTAAAAACTCTACTAGGAACAACTCCTAATCCTAAGCATCTCATCCTTCCAGAGTGCTCTGGCCCTAGTACCTTACCAACAACATCATTTGATGAAACTTGAGACTCATCTATGGTACTTTGTCTCAAAGCTGACTCAAATTTTTCCTACATATAGAAATTTTTTTTTCAAAATAAATTAATAATAGAAATTCATTTGGCATAGCATGGTTGATTGCTCAATAAGAGTCTATGGGATATAAGTAAAACTTACACATATTTCTTTTGCCGCTTCATTAACATATACTCCATCTTAATTCTTTTGAGTAGCAATGTACATTTATGCTCGTCTAGGCTACTGTGCAGTCTCGGCCATCTATAAATTAAAAAACATAATCAAACTAATTTACTATTTAGGAATAATTACATTCGAGTTTAATTTACTCACCATTTCAGCGTTTTTTGTAGCATTGTCTTTGGAGCCGCCAATGTATGGAATTGTCTGTTTCTTTTGATTTTCACAATTTCTTTGATGCATTTTATTATAAAAATATATTTGTATGTTGATTAGAAAAAATAATTATACAACTATAAAGAAATCTATTTACATAAATACCTTTTTTGATTCTTTAAAATTATATCCAATAAAAGAAATCCATTGATCTAGTGGGATCCCATCCGGTACCTTATCCATAATCTGACCTTTACTTTTAAGTGGATCATCAAATTAATTCAACATGTTAATCTTATTTGAAGTCTACTTTTTTTCAATAGATAAAATACATATCAGCAAGCAATTGATTCGATTGTGTCGAAGAAGAATTTGGGCTTCAAAATGAAAATATTGGTTAGTTTTTATATTAAATGCAAATATAAATTTTTAAGACAAAAATAAAAAAAATAGTTGTCTGTCTCGCAAGAAAATAAGCAGTGGTATAGTCGTCAGAATTTAGAGCTTATTCCTTTATGATATGACCGAAGACACGATTGAAGTATGTCATAGGTAAATTCGATCATTTCTCTAAGTTGATTAGAAATAAAAAGCAATCATGCGCTAAAATTCCATAAAAGTGCCAAAGGAGGCTCTGTGCTTCACCAAATGGTTCATCATATATATCAAAATTAATCACGATACATTCTTCACTTATTAAATTCAACACTTCCTTAACTTTTACTTTGATTTTCTTGGCATTATTTATTGAATCTGCCATAAGATAAAAGATTAGATAAAGCTATGAGAGACATTACATTGGCTTAGAAAGGTCTATTGAATATGTTCTGATAGTCTAAAGTATTTTCCTATTGCGTATACGACCCAATGCGTATTCGATCCACGTCAAGAATGCTTTTTAGGTGCAACATGATCTGTTGGAGGTTGTTGTGATGAGTCTTGATTTGTTGGATATGAATGTGATGTAGAATGAATTGATCAAGATAACTGTGATGATTCATGATTTTCCAGACTCGGATATGATGTAGAGTGACTGATCGAGGTGGTTGTGATGAGTCCCGACCAACCGGATATGGATGTGATGTCAAGTGAACTGACTTGGATGGTTTTGATATGTCCCGAACAATCGGAGATGGATGTGATGTCAAGTGAACTGAACGAGATAGTTGTGATTCAGGGCAAACTGTCAGACCCAGATGTGATGTGTCCTGATCCATAGGAGCTGGATGGGATGCTGAGTAAACTGATCGAGATGGTTAAGGTGCATGCTGAATTGGCGGAGGCAGATTTATTGGCAGACATGCTGATTCAATATCTTGTGATGTAGATACCGACGAATCTAATTTTTGCTTTTGCTACGAGAGCTTGAACCTTGACATATCTGCAATATATTGGCAAGCATCCACATTTTAATTGCAATTACAAAATAAGAAGAGTTGTATTCATGTCCAAGTTATGCTACTGTGTCGGTTCTTTTAGCTTACCTGATCAAGAATAATGGGAAGAAGTCTTCCAGTAGGAGGTCCAGGATGACTTCCACCAAGAGTACGAGATGAGAATGCACTGCTGTAAATTAATTTCCACCTCCCTTAAAGTTTATCAAGATCAGTTGTGAGATCTACAACTCCTGTACAAGATATCTGGTTGTTGACTCCTATACAAGCATTGTATTAAAAATAAGTGAAACTAGAGAAGGACCCCGATTAGAAAAAATAAAAATGTATCAGCAAGGCATAGCTTGTTGCATTTTCTAGATGGGAATTGAAGGAACTATATCTTTTAAGGTATAGTTGCAGAGTTCTTTGGTCAGCCTCAAATACTGAGGGCACATTCCTTATACATCTTGCAAAGAACTAGAAGAGACCCAAAGAACTACACCTATCTTTAAGTAATAACTGATAATCCCAAAAAATAACTAGCTAGATGTTTATAGGTATAATGTGACTGAATGGAGAATTGAAGTAAGAGCACAATGAGAGTACAATGAACTTTTAAGTAATTCAAAGGGCTCATTAACTATTTCATGCAATACCTGAGTAGCATATGTTCGTTGAAATGGGCTATTTTCGGCGTTCAACTGTAAGAAGATAAAAATTGGACTAATAAAATTTAAAGATAAACATCTCATAAACCAGCAAGCAGTCAACATAATATACATGCAGAGTCACCACTTGATCAATTATAATTAACACGTCTAAGGCCCCAATAACAATATAAACATAACAAAGATAGCTTGCATAAGAAACTGTGTGAAAATAAAATCGTGAAAGAGTTCTAATAAATTCATTGCAGAGCATCCACGATATAGATAAGATTAAGTAAACCCCATGTATGTTTTTATTTTGCAGTGCTTTTTCTTTTGGTATGATGTTCCTTAAATATCAAAACTACAGTAAATTTGATCCATTAGAGATGAGTCAACTTTAGATGGAGTTTTTTCCAAAATTACAAAAGTTGCAAGATAATTTTCAACATTTTATGAAAAAAATTAGTGCTAAACATTTTATAAGAAAAATTAGTGCTATCTTACACTTGAATGGAATATACCTACATATATTACTCAATTCTCTAGTTGTGTTAATAAGGGCATCGCAAAAATTAAAAGAAACAAGTGGATGAAAACAATAGCTTCTTAGAATCAACAACTTGATCAAACTTTATAATGTTAATGCCGGATTAATTAACCCACGTCTCTACTAATCGCACAGAAACAAAAATGAAAATGAACTCTTAACTCTATTCCGAATAATACCTCTCAAATTCTTCCAAAATAAGTTAAAATAGAAGCAGAAAATAACAGCAAACCCTAGCCACATAGCAAGTCCACACAATTATCCGATGTACTACAACACAACAATACATCAAGTACAAATCACACAAATAAATGCATTGAGAAAATTAAATCTGGTTGTGGACAACAATAATATCTGGTTACTGACAATGTCTGACTGTAAGCATTGTACTAAAAATAAGTGAAACTAGAGGACCTCATTTAGAAAAAAAATTATGTATCAGTGAGCCAACAGATCACACAAAATGTGTTAGAAGATATTTCTTTCTCAGGTAAATCTCAGCAAGCAATAGATCACTTGTTCTAGCTTAAGCCAGCTTTTAGTTTTAGTTTTGCAGTAAATAACAGATTGTACCCATTGAACTTTACAACACTTAGGTAATGAATTGCTTCTTTCGAGGCAGATAAAGAGGCTATATTTCCTGCATTACTTTTGATTGCTTCTTAGGAGTATGCTGGAAATTCAAACACAGTAGGCAGTTAAAGTCGTTATACGATCATAATATTAAACTACTTAAAAAGTCTGATTTTACTAATTTACAACCGTGCAAATATGGCAACATCAAAAATGCATTATAACCCACTCATTCTTTAAGGCTGCTTGAACACTGAAAAGAACTCAATATAGTTACAAGTCAGTTCATTGCAATTCTAGCTATAAGCAATAACTATGAAAAACAAATAAAGAAATTCATTGATGATAGGGATAGAAGAAAACTTAATATAGTTATAACTTTCTTAGCCAAAAGATAGTAAGTTTTGGAAAAAAATACTAATCAATCGAGAAAAAGAAATGCCAGAGAAAACTAAAAAATAATGATATATCTGTTCAGTCATATGCTCCTCTATTGCAATTTGGACATTCTCGTAATCAACATCAAAAAATTGTTCAAATTCTTGTTATTGGTATGGCTCATTCTCGTATGTTTCCTCTTTATCAACCTCTCCATGTCAAACAAATCTCTTGGTTTTAGATGTACAACCACAGTCCATTCTTTATCATGTTCATCATCAACAAAGTAGACCATATTTGCTTGTGAGGCTTCAATATATGGATCATCATCCACACAATCATTGATATGAATCAATTTGGAAAAGTTGACACAATTAAACTTCCAAGCATCTATTTTCAACCCTCTATTCTGAGTAGTGTCAGCCCACTGACATTTGAAAAGAACAACCCTAAATTTGCCATAATAATTAAGCTCAACAATGTCTTTTAACTTTATATAATATGGTAGGTCTGCTTGTGTTGCATGTCTATCTGCCCTAGATGTAATAAAATAAGTGTTAGAGATAAGAAAAACTCCACTATCTTGAGTTTTTAATCCTTGTTCTCTAGACAAAATTCGAAATTTGAATCCATTAATGTTATAAGCGCTAAATCTTCTTGCATCTTAGGCTGGACCTTGTGCTAAGAACTTTATCTCATCAGAGATAGTATTTGCTATATTTAGATTCATAATCTAAATATATAAAACATTTATATCAGAAATTCTAAATTGATATAATAAAGTTCTACGAAAAAAACATTCTAATATCATTCACTCACTTTCTTAGGAAACCAATCAGGGAACTCTTTTCTAACTCTTCTCTCAACCTCTATTGCTGAAAGTCTAAGACCTCTTGTACTTCTTTTGATGTAATCTCTAAATTCACTATAAAGGCACTATAAATAAAAATTTTAATTAAATTACGCAAAACATATCTTATAAACCAAATCAATGTGAATTTTTTACTCAATAAATGGCTTCACGGTCGCACAATGAAGTAACATATGTCAATGAGCTTGTGTTTTCTCCAAATGAGTCAGTGGTTCTGCTATTGAAGCCTCCAACATGCTTACCTTGTTGAGGGAACATACTTGACTTTTTAGAAGCCTCATTTTGGCTTGATTTATTATTTACACTTTTAGGTCGATTTAACCTTATCTTAATTTACTCAAAATAACGAGCATAAAGAGTAAGAGCTTATTCAACTATGTAACTTTCAGCTGTGGAACCTTCTGCTTATAATTTGTTCCCTACAAGGGAGTTGAAATGGCCCAACAATCTATACCCAAAATATTAATGTGTAAGAAAAAGTATTTAAACTGAAGTAATACTGTAAAATCAACTAAAATAATTTTGAATAAAGAATATTTTACCTTTTAACAAAATACATACATCGATAATATACCGGGCTACCTTGATTTACCTCATCAACTAGATGAACAGTTAGATGAATCATTATAGTAAAAATGATAGAGGAAACAAAATCTCGAAATGACAAAGAGTTTCCACAATTCGATTTTATAGCTTGTCTAAGTTTGGGAGACTTAAAATTTTCAAACAAAGTTGCCTAAAAAGGGAAGAAAACTCAACCAAAGTTGAACAACCTGTCTTGGAAGCACATTATGAATTGCTATGGGTAACAATTGTTGCATAAGAATATGAAAATCATGGCCTTTTAATCCAATTTTTTTATCCAAATCAATACGACGAGATATATTACTTGAATAACCACCCGACACTGAGATATTCTTTAAAGTCTTGAGGAAGGCCACTTTCTTGTTCTTTGGAATGCAAATGCAACAAGTTTACACTTATCATTCTCATCGACCCAAAGATCACGCCTTATGCCCATATCTTGTAGATCACTTCGAGCCTTAACATGATCCTTTGATTTTTCTTTATCATTTAACAAAGTGTATATAACATTATTAAACACATTCTTTTCACTATGCATCAGATCTAAATTATGGGGCAACGGGTTAAACTTCCAAACAGAAGATCAAAGAATATGCTTTTTTCTTCCATTGTTGAGTTGCATCTTCCCCAACATTTTTTTCCTTTTTCTTTTCCTTGTATTATTCAACTTTGATTGTCCTCCAAAGGTGACATTGATATCTTGCATTTGTTGCAAAATTTCTGACTCAAATAACTTCTTTGGAGGGGTCCTCTCTTCCACATTTTCATCAAAATAATGTTTCATCAGTCAAAATTTATGATTTCTTGCCAAGAATAGATGGTGACCAATAAAACACTACTTTCTACTATGGCAAAGACGACAAGGTTCTACATCAAAATTACAAGAAGGAAATGCAATACCATTATGCGTGTTTGAAACACCCTAGTTTCTGGACCTTAGAAAATTTCTTAATTTCTAGTTTTTGGGCAAGATACGACTTAGGGGAACAAGTCTTACACTTGGGTATGGGTGGTATGGTCCAGTCATATGCTGACTAGTATTGGTTGATGGGATGGATTTGGTTACTGGAATGGGTACGACTTGGTGGTACAAGTCGTACTGGTGGATACGGGTCATTTGGTTCCTTCACTTATGACACGACCCGAACCAGGGCCTTGTTGTAATGGGCAATTCCAAGCCCAACCAGGACCGAGAACTGCCTACGTTACCCAAACCAATCACCAAATTCGTACCTTGAGTCGGCTGAAGTTTGAATAAATAACAAGGTAGAGTATCCAACCATGCGGTGACTCTGGCATAAGTTTATATTCGAAACCAACCCAACTAAGTCCAACCACCCAATGACTAGCCAAACCAATGCCAAAACTCATAAACCAAAACCAATTATAATAATCTGACGCATGTATATATATATATATATATATATATGAAACATAACTTGTCCATACCATACCCAAGTCCACAGTTTTCTGTACAAAGCCTCTAGACCAACCAAAGAGTACCTAGTTGGGATATGCCCCCGATCATAACCAAAAACAAAAGTCTATGAAAGACAAGAAATATTTAAAGTAAACCATGACATGAAATAGATGCCTTCCAAATTATGGAAGCTCACCACTTCAATCTAACATCGACTATCCCCGAATTCAATCACTAAGTAGGAGAAGTAGAATAGCCGCTCCCTGCATAATGTGGGTATATTGCCGTTCGAAGATAAGTTAGTGGGTGAACACTAGCATGCACGCAGGATAACGATAAAATAATGCCATTTACAAAGCCCAGTAAAACCATCCATAATGCATACAACCATATATATATATATATATAACCATGTCGGGGAAGGAAACCAGGTTTAGCATGCCATTAAATCTTTACCTGGGATGTGTAGCTTTGCCATCCTAATCTACCCACGGGCTATATGGGTTCAGATCCCCCTACTGAAAGGGCCCCTGTGTATGAAGCCACATAACCAAGGAAGAAAATCTAGGATTACTAGTACATCTTTCTAAAATACAGTGTGACTTCATGCACACGGTCACCAAGACCAACCTCACATTAGCAAATATGAGTTTTCATTTTTGGCCCCCGTGGAACCTCCACCTTCCACGACTTTGCTCCACACCCCGCCATTATTTCCCAAATAAAACCATTACCAAGCAACCAATCAATCTATTATTTATTTATTACCCGAGGTCATTTAATGGTGGTATCGTCATACCGACTATACTTGCAAGTACTATCCATAGCCAACCATATATAGGCTTAAGGGACTTCCGAGTACCCTTCCATTTACCATAGTAAGACATTTGGGGGATTTCATGTACCCAACAAGCATAACCAATTTCATAGCCACCAAGGCTTTACTATTTAATCCTTCCAAACCATATACACTATTTAAAACTATTTCCAAACAATTTTACACCATGCCAAACATATAAAGCATTTATATCATTTAAACTATTTAAACCATGCAAAACCATCCAAATCTATTTAAGATTCTATTACCAAACCAAACCATGCAAGAGTTCCAATGAAAGTTTAACAATAGAGTGAAAACATTCTTCAAGGCATTTTATCAAACATGCTGAGGGCATACCTTTACCAAGACCAAAACTAATGCATAAACCACCATAATTAGGGTTTCTCAAGACCCATTTGTTAAACGATAACCAACTAATAACCAAATATGAAAAACGTTACCAAAAACGTGTATAAACATAGTTTAAACCAATACCAAATAATATGCATCAAGACCCTCAACATATATTTTGAAAACCACCATTCATGATCCATAAATCAATGTTTAAAACACAATACATATGCCTTTAGTTGGAACTAACAATGAGGAAAGGAGTACATGTCATATATATGAAGATTCACGGAGGAAATCTTGACCTTTGAACCCTTTGAAGAACACATGAGGAAACCCTTGCCGCTAATCTTCAAGAGTGAGTTTGAGAGAGTATTTGAAGTGTTTGCATTCTTTAATAAGTCTTATGAGAGGCCACTAAGGGTTATATAACGTGAGAACAAAAGGGTTTTGAAGTAGAAAATGTCTGGACTACCCTTGACTTACAATTAAAACGAAACCACGTCCAGGGGTATGACTCACCTATACCATCCGTATCCTAAGGTACGAATGGTACCCCAACTCGTACCCAAGACCTTGCCAAGATCCTATCTACTAGTTTCTATATGACTCAAACCACCCTAACTATTACCTAAGGGTACGAGTGGTACACTAAATCGTACCCACCAACTGTACCTTGGGCAGATTCCACAAGATAACTTAAACAAAAACCATACGACTTGCCTTGGACCACTCGTATGTTCCTATACGACTCATACCAAGATGAGTCATATCTTGGGTAGTACCTACCCTAAAAATAATTCCTAGTGTACGAGTGAACCACCAAGCCACCCCACAAGTTGTATTCAAGGGTACGATTGGTACCCTTGGGTTGTACCACGTCTAGTAAGTCCAAAACCAACAAAATTTTGCAAGGGTCCAAGACCTGGGGTGTTTTAGTCTCCCCTGCTTGGATTATTCATCCTCGAATGACAGGGAAGGGTTAGAAAAAGCACGAGGTAATGCATTAACATACTTCAAAATTTTCTTCAATCCAAAATATAAGACAAAGACACAAACCAAGATAAGAAGATCACCATACAACCCAAGCATAATTTACATTCCAATACCTCCATTTTGACCCTTATCTAAGTTATACAACAAAGATGCGAGAGGAACCATTCCTCACCATTAACCAATTTATAAACCAAGATGTGATAAGGAACATATAACCTACGCATGAGTTTCTGGAAGAACCAATACGGATACTTGGACTCCATGTCCACTTTCGCATCCTAAATGGCTTTCTCGGTCTTTTGGTTCCACCATGGAACCTTTACCGAAGCCATACCTTTTATTCGCAACCGATGAACTTTCCAATCTAAGATACTTATCGGGACCTCCCTAAAGAACAATGAATCTGAGATGCCAATACCAACCAAAGAAACCAACCAACCAAGATCCATCCACACCTTACCCCTACTCAAATTCATAGAATATCGGCTGAATGGACTCATGCAAAGAAAAGTCCAATTCAACTTAGAATTTACCATGACATACTACTATGCGAGTTTGAGTCTAGCTATACACCACCTCCATGTTCAAGCCTATCCAAACCTAAAAGGAGTTAACTTAGGCTATCAGGCTCTTCTCCTTACATCTATCCCCAAACACTACTCCATTCTTAACACTATTCTATATGAATACCATAAGTAAAAGACACAAGAAAACCATAATCAACCATTATAACCAAAACCCCCAATATATAGTCGAAAACCAAAATTCATACAACTACTATGCCATGAAAACAATTCATAAAACCATACCTTACCAGATCTCTCAGTTACCCAACACATCTTATCGATAGATCTACCAAACATAACATTCAAGCCTATCGCTTATATACCCACAGTATGATATATTCATTAAAAAATCTAGCACTCTTTACAACCTTCAAAAGGTTTTCACCACCCATTCCTTTCCTAATCATTTCTCATCACAACAATCTTACCTTCAAAAACCTTAACTTTGGTAGTCACCCTAGACTCTCCCCCACTTAGGTACTTCTATATTCCCCATTTCAACAAATCACCATACTTTTCAAACCACTACCATCCTAACATAAGAAGAGTCATTTAAAAAGCCAAATTATAAGAGTTATCTATGCTTCCCAAGGCAAGATCCTAGAGACAAGACATGGCACTATAGGCATGAAGTACTTCACAACAACCACCTAGACCATAATGAAGAAACTTAACATAAGGTTAAGGTTCATATCTAGGGAACAAGGCAAATGTAAAATCTAAACCTTAGTCATAAGTGCTATAAGAATGCATGCACACCAGTGGGTAATCTCTTAACTGAGAGAGAGGAGTATCACTAGAATATGCAATCTGACCTTCCGTTGAAGTCCACCACTATAAGAGAATTCTAGATTAACCACCAACCTTCATCCTATTTCACCTACAAGCATAATACTCTGCTCTAATGGGTGTCACCGAAGATGTACACCGGGGATGCTTGGTTCTCCTATACCCAAAACCTTATTCAACTAAAGGCTACCTAGAGCCTAGTATAGATATGCCAAAACCAGAGACCAAATTGACTCTAAGGTTTACAATTAAAACAAAACCATTCAAAATCAAAACATAGCGACCAAGGGCTTTTCAAAATCATTTGAATCCAACCAAAACCAATTCATGTTCCTTTAATCATTTATGCAATGTAAATATTTAAGAATAGTCAAACCGTATAAAAAATTATATTCAATGGCAATTTCACAAACATTTTGAGGGAATATAATTTTAAAGACCAAAACCAAGTAATTAGGGAAATCTATAGTACCCTGAAATCCATTTAACATTTCCATGCATCCCACAATGTTCATAAACATAAATAAGCGTAGATGATGCATCATAATCCATGAAAAATCAATTAAATAAGTAATCATCTTAAAGACCTCAATTGTCACAAAACCCACATTTAAAATCATGAATTTAATAATCAATTGCATGCCAACAATCAAGTACAAGTATAGGGACAAAGACACGTGAAAGTTCCATGATCTAACCTACCGAATGACTAGATTCTTAGTCCCCCCCCCATTCAACCTGAACTCCTAGCCTATATGGCACAACTCTCTCACTATTGTATTTCCTAAATCATCATCCTCGTCCAACCTATAATTTTACCTCCACAACTCTCACATTTCTATTCTGAGCTTATCATTCTCCCTTTTATTAAAAGCAAGAATCTTGATTCAAGCCTAGGATCTACCAACCACCATATAATAATAGAAAAGTACCCTTACAGAATATACATAAGCATGGTCCACCCTACAAGGAAGACATTCAAGTTCCTTAGTCATTCACCAATAACCTAATTTTTAGGGAACTGTCCCCCCTATACATGCAAGATAGAAAACACTCCACAAAGAAACATTAAGACGGATGAAACCCTTATCTAAAGATCCCTTCATTAACCTTCAAGCCCCTTTAACCCAACCAGAACCATTCTATACCGAAGAATAGAAATTGGACAAATATTCGTTATAAAATCAATTCCAAACCAACCTCCCTATTAGAAAGACACCATGAGGGTTGTCAAGAAGAACTCTGGAAATTTATCCACTGAAACCAAACCACAGAAAGACCTTCTGCGTTAGATTCTTTAAGCCAAACCAAATGATAAAGACATCCCTTTTGAAACCATCCTCCAAGTTCAAAGATATGATACAATTTTTCCCTTAATAGCTAGGGAATGAAACCACCTCCCATGACTTACCATGGAGCCCAAAGATAATCTTTGTATGGATTCGACAGCCCAATGATACATAGCATGAGTGCAACCAATCCATTTTTGAATGACATCAAAATCTACTACATCCGAGTCAAACAATTTTACCAAGACTCCTTTATTACCAGCAGATATCACATACCCCTTATAAACTCTTTTGGTAATTGAAGATTCACTTACTAGGGTAGAAATAAAAGAAGAAAAAGAATCTGAAGTAATCTTGAGATCAAATTACACAACCACAGATGAGGTAACAAAAGAGAGGGTACCCCAAACCAAATAAACCATACACACCACAAGGAAAGGAGTTTTCAAAATACTAGCGTCAATATCAAAAGATGCGTCAGACTCCCAAGGAATAGTAAGAACATTAAGATAATCTTGACCACTTCCGAAGCTAGAGGTAGTAGTCAATACTCTATTTGCCCAAGCGGAAACCCTTATAGGACATCCCCATCATACGAGACCCAACTGACCACAACAAAAATACTGATTCCTACCTCTCTTGAAATAACCACGGTGGGACCAACTATAAAATTTATAAAGAAAATGGGATGATACAGAATGGGCCCCATTGGCCTGACATTGGGCACCTTGTGCCCTAGAAAAATTTACCAATCTGAAAACATCTACCACCTAATTGAATTCGGGTAGGGTACAAAAGACATAGAATAAGAGTTAGGACTTACTCAACTCTTTCTTTTTGGACCATTTCCTGCCATACCATTGGCCTCCTCTTTGGTTCAGAAAACTGACACCCCCTTACCTTTCCCATTACAAACCTTACCTGATTTCTCTCTATTCAAATAGGATAAGATTGGCATGACAGAGTTGTCACTATTTGGGTCAATAGATTATTAGGATGACAAAACTCTAAATTGGTAACCTCTCTATGAGGTAACCGAGTATGAGTATCACCTTTTAAGATAGAGTCAGTGGAGACCGGTGGGACTCTATGGGGAAAAATAGAAGCTATGACCCTTGGTCGGGTCTAGTCCCTATGAGCTGGACTAGATCCTTCTATGTTATCCTCGAGTGGTATAGGCGAGTTTCCACTAACATTAGACCATTGAGAAGACATGATACGAAAAGTAAACCAAGGAATATTTAGAAAAACATTTAAGACCATAGACTCCATATCCAAAAAGTAGAATAACCAAGGAAGTAAAACATTTCTAAATGCCTCGTAGCCTTCTGATTATAAGTGTGATGCACGACACACCCATAAGCAAGACTTTACTCGACACGACTTTGTGGAAAACCCATGACACAAAACCTAAAGCTTTGATACCAACTTGCAGGACCCGAACTAGGGCCTTGTCGTAAAAGGCAATTCCAAGCCCAACCAGGACCAGAAACAACGCCCGTTACCCAACCCAACCACCAAATACATACCTTGAGTTAGCTGATGTCTGAATATATAAAAAGGTAGTGTGTCCAACCATGTGGTGACTCTAGTATAAGTCTATATCTAAGACTAACCCAACCAAGTAGTACCACCCAACGACCAACCAAACCAATGCCAAAATCGATAAACCAAAACTAATTATAATAATTCAATGCTTGTATATATATGTTAAACATAACTATTCTATACCATACTCAAGTCCTCATTTGTCCGTACAAAGCCTCTAGACCAACCAACGAGTACCAAGTCGGGATATGTCCCCGACCATAGGCAAAAACCAAAGTCTATGAAAGACAAGAAGTATGTAAAGTAAACCATGACATGGATTAAATAAAAGTTAATTACCAACCCATGCAAGAGTTCCAATAAAAGTTTGACACTAGAGTGAAACATTCTTCGAGGTATTTTATCAAACATACTAAGGGTATACCTTTACCAAGACCAAAACCAATGCATAAACCACCATAATTTGGGTTTCTCAAGACTAGTTTGTTAAACCATAACCAACCAATAATCACATATGAAAAACATTACCAAAAATATGTAAAAACATAGTTTAAACCAATACCAAACAATATGCATCAAGACCCTAAACATATATTTTGATACCACCTTTTTTTTTATCTATAAATCAATATTTAAAACACAATACATATGCCTTTAGTTGGAATTAACAATGAGAGAAGGAGTACATGCCTTATACATGAATATTCATGGAAGAAATCTTGACCTTTGAGCCCTTTGAAGAATACATGAAGAAACCCTAGCCTCCAATCTTCAAGAGTGATTTTGAGAGAGTGTTTGGAGCATTTCCATCCTTTAATAAGTGTTATAATAGGATAACAAGGGCTATATAACGTGAGAACATAAGGTCTTTGAAGTACTACCCTTGACTTAAAATTAAAAATAAGCCACGTCTAGGGGTACAACTCAACTATACCATTCGTATCCTAGGGTACAAGTTGTACCCCAACTCATACCCAAGACCTTTCCAAGACCCTACCTACTCATTTCTGTACGACTCACACCTCCCTAAATCGTACCTAAAGGTACGAGTGGTACACTCAATCACACCCACCAACAGTACCTTGGGCAAATTCCACAAGACAACCCCAACAAGTACCATACGACTTGCCTTGCACCACTCATATATTTCTATATGACTCGTACAAAGATGAGTCATACGTTGGGAAGTATCTAACCAAAACAAACTACCTAGTGCATGAGTGAACCACCAATCCATCCCACAAGTTGTATTCATGGGAACGATTGGTACCCTTGAGTTATACCAAGTCTATTAAGTCCAAAACTAAGGAAATTTTTCAAGGGTCCAAGACTTGGGGTGTTTTAACATAACCTTAGACTTGGTAACTTAAGTTGGGCATGAGTAAGAGTGTCTCACCATGAGCCATAAGCTAGGGTACAAGTCATACCTAGGACTTATATAATGGTCAATTTTCAAACCTCCTGGAATATATTCTACCAGGGGTACAGTTTATGGGTACTAGTCGTACACTTGAATGCGACTTGGGTTTAGGTGTGTTGTACCTTGGACATGTTAGGTCTAAGAGGGAAAACTGAGGGTACGAGAAGTGGGTACCACTTATATAAGATGGGTACAACTCGTAAGGGTCAGTTGTACCCTATGATGATAATTTAATGTAGTTTAAGTGAGGGCAATTTGGACATTTCTCCATTTATCCTAATAAGGTCCAATGACTTATATTTCTATTGGAATATTATTTTCCATATTATTCTATTCTTAAACACTTGAAAAACACTCTTAAATTCTCTATAGTGTTCTTGGCTAAAAAAGATACAGTTTTATCTTAAGGAGTAAATTGGGGTTTATCTTGGTGATTAATTCCATCATCATCTTGGTTTAAGATATATCCTCTTCCCTCATTTTTAGTTCCAACTAAATGAATGGTTTTATACAATGTTTTCATGATTTGAATGTTGTATGATTTTGGGTTTTCAACTATGATTTGGGAGTTTTGGTTATAAATGCTTGGTTACGGTTTTTCCATGTTTTCATTATGCTTTTATATGCATTAATGGTAGTTTTGGATAATTGGTTGCATGGGGATGATTCTTTGGTAATGGACTTTGGTTTTGAAATACTATTCCCCCAATGTGTTTGATAAAATGCCTATCACAATGCTTTCACTATAATACTGATTTTTTAATAAAACTTATGCATGGTTGAAACTTGGTAATAGAACCCTAAATGATATCAATAGTTTAAATAATTTTGAATGGATTAAAAAGGCCTTGGTGGCCATGGTTTTAGTTTAATTGGAAATCATGCGGGGTACATGGGAATCCCCTAAGGAGTGGCTAAGGATAATACTTATAAGTTATTGTTGGTATGACGATACCACTACTAATAGCCTTGGTTAATAATAGGCGAAATAGCTCCATGAACACTTGTACTTGTCCTGAATTGTAAAGTAGACACTTCTACTTACAATTTTGTCATTTGGATGCTTAAACTCATCTAAACATAATATTTTAAACCATTGTTTGCATATGTGACATTAAATTTATGAGTTGGAAAAATGTATAAAACACGCATTTTTGATCAAGTAAAGTCAAAAAATTTACCTTAAAAATATTCTTTTTAAAAATTATAAATTAAAAAAATTGAAAAAAAAATCCCAACCTTCTTCTTCATTACCCCTACCCCTCGTAGTCCCCCGCCCCCACCTCTACACTTACCCAGCACCACCACCATGATTCCCCATCCCTCTCCACTATTCCCAACCCTCACCAAGCACCACCACCAGCCAGTTGTTCCCCTCCCAATCTTTCCCTCGATTCACATCTTCATCTTCTCCACCTCTGTCAAACATACACACACAACCCACTCCTCTTTTCCTCCATTGCCATTACCAATCTTCATAAATTCCATTATCATCTACCTCCGTAAAATCCTCTTTTTCCTCTCCATAAGGTACCAAAGTTTCGATTTTTGTCTCGTGGGATTCCAATTTCTTTTCTCTCTCAGCTTCCTTTTCTATTTGGGTGTCCATTTTTTTCACCATTTCAGCTTCTTCATCCATTTGGGTATCCAAAATTTTCACCTTTTCAACTTCTTGAACAATTTAGGTATCTATTTTTTCCACTTTTTGGATAATTTGGGGGTCCATTTTCTCCACTTTTTCAGCTTCTTCATACATTTGGGTGTCCATATTTTTCACCAATTCAGCTTCTTGATCAATTTTCTTGTCCATTTTTTCCATTTTTTGGAAAACTTGGGTGCCCAATTTTTTTAATTTTTTACCTCCTTCAACAATTTAGGTGTCCAAATTTTCCACCTTTTTAGCTTCTTAAACAATATAGGTGTAGAGAGAGAAAGTTTTGTGTCTTGAATATTCTAATTTGAAGTGAATATCATTGTACAATACATTTAAAATTTTTTTTTACTATTATGTAATATCATCAAGAAGGTAGAAGACAAAGAATGAGGGTATGTGGGGTGGGGATGGGGAGCTTTTTTTTAAAAATTTTTTATATATATTTTAATATTTAATTTCCTACATGTCATTGAAAATATGACATGGCATGCCACGTGTCAGCGAGTGTATTACACTCATATTAGTTGGATGAAAAAAAGGTTTAAAATAGTATGTTTTGATGGGTAAAAGGTTTAAAATATTGAGCTTTATTGAGTTGACGGGTTCAGATGACAAACGTATAAGTAGGAGTATCCAGTTTACAAATCAGACCAAATACAAGGGTCCATCGAGCTACTTAGCCTTAATAAAAATGGAATAATGATTTGGTTGGAAAATGGTTTTAATTAGTCTTAAAGGAGGGATGTGTAGCAAATTCGTGGAAGGTGGAGGTACCGGGGGTATCTAAATTGGAAACTCATATTTGTCAATGTTAGGTTTGGTCTTAGTGATCGTGTGCATGATGTCACACTTTATATTTTGAGGGATGTACTAGTCATCCCAAGTTTTCTTTCCTGGTCATATGGTTTCACGCACTGAGGTCCTTTTAGAAGAGGGAGCTAAGCCCATATAGCCCGTGGATAGTTTAGGACGGCAAAGCTACATAACTCAGGTAAAGGTTTTAATGGCATGCTAAACTCGGTCCCCTTTCCTAGCATAGTTATATATATATATATATGGTTGTGTGCATATGAATGGTTTCTACTTGGTTTTATAAATGACATTATTTTATCCTTATACTGAATTCATGCTAGCGTTCACCCACTACCCCATCTTCACGTGTTGTATCCACATGCGATGCAAGACTCGATCATCCCACTTCTCCTGCTTAGCATTCGAATATTTGAAGACAACTATTGGATTGAAGTGGTGATCTTTCATCTATTCGGAAGGCTCCATTTCATGGATGTTTTCTCATACTCTGGATTATTTATGGATATCAGATTTAGCTATGGTTAGGGGAATGTCAATCGAATACTTGTATTCTTTTGGTTAAAGGCTTTTATGGTACTGCTCTAGGTAGGAATGGGAAGGATCAGTATTGGTGACAATCTTAGCATTGGTATTGGTATTGGGGCTGATATCGGTTGACAATATTGTTGGCTGTTCTATCCTCATTTATTTTGGGATTATATATTTTATCATTAATGGAACTTATTTGGTTATGATTGGATCTATAGTTTAGTTTTGCTTGGTATGATTGGATGATTGGTGTGGAAGGTTCAGACTCAGTTGGGTTGGTTTTGAAAATAGGCGTATCCCAGAGTCAATAATCTGGATAGTTACACTATATTGTTATATGTTCAAAAATTCAACTAACTTAGGGTAGGTGGATGAAGGTTGGGTTAGGTAACGAGTGGTCTTTGGTCCTGATAAAACTTGGGATGCTTATTACGATAAGGCCCTAGGTTGGGTCGTGTCAAATTGGTATCAGAGCTTTAGGTTCATGGTCAGTTTGGAGTCCACAAAGTCGTGTCTGGTAGAGTCTCTTTTAAGGGTGTGTAGTGCACCATACTTATAAGAGAGAGGCTATAAGACATTTAGAAATGTTTTACTTTCTTGATATTCTATTTTCAAGCTTGGAGTCTAAGTAATGGAATTCTTCTCTTATCCTTGGTTGTTCACTTTTCAGATCATCCCTCGATGAACTGGAATACAGAGAAACTCTTTAGTCCTATTTAGGGATAATGTTGATGGGGTACATCCCACATCTGGAGTTTGTCTTTGATCTTAGGGTCCTATCCTTGATAGTTTTGGAGTTTTTTTGGTTGCTACTAGTCCTTCTTGGGGTGAGGTGACTAATACAAAATTTCATCAGTCTATTCATACTATTGCTTAAGATAAAGAAGTTTGTAAATCTTAAGCAAGGGAGAATGTCTGTCAAGGAATATGCCTTGAAATTTTATCAACTGCCAATGTATGGTCCTGATTTGGTGGCCGGCATGAGAGCAAAGATGAGAAAGTTTACTCTTGGGTATCTTGGGATTTGATCTTGAAAATCAAGATTATTTTTCTTAGAAAGGATATAGATATTTCCAGGTTAGTTGTCCACATACAATAGGTGGAGGATGAGAAGAAGAAATAGGCGGAGTTCATAGATAGGAAGGGTAAGAAAAATAGGTTTTTAGGCCATGGAGGTGCTCAGTCGCAAGGTGGTCGGGATGAAGGTAAATAGTTGAAAAAGAAGTTGGGGAGTTCTGGTTCCTTCTCTACTGCTAGCGCTCCTTACTTGAGGCAGTTGGGTGATAGGCGTCGATAAGGTGGTGATAATTTCTGGACACAGGGTGCCCAATCTTAGGAGATTGGGAGTCAATCGACTTTTTTATGTCGTCCTTACCGGTCCGCTGTTCATCTTTATTGGTGTTATTGTGACGAAGGAAGGGACAAGTGTTTTAAATGTGGCCGCAGGGCCATATGCTCAAGAATTATTTGGTTGGTAAGGGAGATTCGGGAGAGGTCAAAGCTCCAACTGCTTCATCTTCTGCTCCTGCACCTAGTGGTGCGGCTTCGGTGTCTGGTCTTACTTCTGGTACCAGTACTGGCTAGAATAGGTTGTAAGCCCTTACATCTCGACAGGAATCTGAGGCATCACCTGATGTCATTACTGGTATTTTAAAATTTTTTTCTTATGATGTGTATTTTCTAGTTGATCTGGGGTCCACTCTTTCTTATGTGACTCCATATATGGCTGAAAATTTCCTGAGGTTATTTTGAATCCCTTTTTTATTTCTACCCCAGTAGGTGAATCAGTTATTTCTAAAGAGTCTATAGGGGGCATATGGTATCTTTTGGTGATAGGTGGACTTTGGTGGATTTGTTTGAACTTGTTATGTTGGATTTTGTTGTTATTCTAGGGATGGATTGGCTACACTTGTTTTATGCATCCTTGGATTGTCGGACTTGTAAGGTTGTTTTTAGGTTCCCTGGTGAACCAATTATAAAGTGTGAGGGTGGTTCCCTAGCTCCTAGGGGAAGGTTTATTTCTTATCTTAGAGCTCGAAGGTTAATCTCTAAAGTTTGTCTTTATCACTTGGTCTAGGTTAAAGATTCGAACTTGGAAAGTCCTTCTTTTCATTCGTTTATGGTGGTAAATGAGTTTCCTGAGGTCTTTCCGGATAGAGGAATTGAGTTTGGTATTGATTTGGTTCCGGAAACTCGTCCAATATCTATTCCTAGTTATAGAATAGCTCCAGCTGAGTTGAGAGAACTCAAGAAGCAACTTAAGGATCTACTAGATTAAGGGTTTATTCATCCTAGTGTATCCCCGTGTGGTGCACCGGTGTTGTTTGTGCATGAAAAGGATGGTTCCCTTTGGATATGCATTGACTATCGATAGTTAAATAAGGTAATGATCAAGAACAAGTATCCTTTTCAAAGGATAGATGGCTTATTTGATCAGTTGCAAGGTTCCAAGTTCTTTTCTAAGATAAATCTTTGATCAGGGTATCATTAGTTTAAGATTAGGGAGGAGGCTATCCCTAATCATTATGGGCACTTTGAATTCATGGTGATGTCATTTGGTTTGACTAATGCCCCCATGGCATTTATGGACTTGATGCACAAGGTTTTCAGGCAGTTCTTGGATCTCTTCGTCATTGTATTTATTGATGACATTCTAGTTCATTCCAAAAGCGAGGTAGATTATGCAAATCATTTTTCGTGTGGTATTGCAGACCTTGAAGGAACAATAGTTGTATGCCAAGTTCTCCAAGTGTGAGTTTTGGTTGAACGCCATGACTTTTCTTAGTCATGTTATTTCTAGCGAGGGGATCATGGTGGATTGACAAAAGGTGGACTAGATCCATGACTCCAACTGATATTTGGAGCTTCTTGGGTTTGGCTGGGTATTATCGATGGTTTGTGGAGAGATTTTCTAGGATAACTTCCCCATTTACTAAGTTGATAACTTCCCCATTTACTAAGTTGACTTAGAAAAAGGTAAAGTTTTCTTGGTTAGATGCTTATGAGGAAATTTTTGAGAATTTGAAAGATAATCTAACTTTGGTTCAGGTCTTGACATTGCCTGAGAGTAGTAAGGGGTTGTGGTTTATGGTGATGTATCTATGGTGGGACTTGGTTGTGTTTTGATGCAACATGGGAAGGTAATTGCCTATGCTTCTAGGCAGTTGAAGGTGCCTGAGAGAAATTATCCTACTCATGATTTGGAGATATTAGTGGTGATTTTTACTTTAAAAATCTGGTGGCATTATCTGTATGGGGTGCACGTAGATATCTTTTCTAATCATAAGAGTCTATAGTATGTGTTCACCTAAAAGGAGCTAAATCTCAAGAAAAAAATGGTTGGAGCTTCTCAAAGACTGTGACATGAGTCTTCACTATCACCCAGGTAAGGATAACATAGTTGCTGATGCTCTTAGTAGGTTGTCCATAGAGAGTTTGGCTCATGTGGAGAAAGGAAAGAGGGAATTGGTGAAAGATATTCACCGCTTGGCAAGTCTTGAAGCTTGTATTTTAGACTCCGAGGATGGTGGGGTGATGGTATAGGAAGTGGTTCGGTCGTCTCTTTGTCCAGATATTAAGGATAAGAAAGTGTTAGATCCTATCATGATGAAAATCAAGAGTAATATGGGTATGCAGAAGGTAATAGTGTTAGAGATTAGTGGCGACAATACTTTACGGTACCAAGTGAGGTTGTGCATTTCTGATGTCGACAGGTTGCGATAAAGGATCTTTGCTGAGGCACATGAATCATGCTATATTTTATATCCCAGATCGATAAAGATGTATCATGATCTTAAGGAGATATATTAATGGAACGCTATGAAAAGGGACGTGGCTGATTTTGTGGCCAAGTACTTGGTGTGTCAACAAGTTAAAATTGAGCACATGAGACTTGGTGGGTTGTATCAAGAGATTGTTTCTCCCGAACGGAAATGAGAGGTAATCAATATGGATTTCATTACCAGTATTCCTCGGTCTTGGAATCAATATTATTTGATTTGGGTCAGCGTGGATAAGATGACAAAGTATGCTCACTTCTTGCCAGTGAGGACTACCTTTTTGGAGAAGGATTATGCAAAGTTATATCTTTAAGAGATTGTGAAGCTGCATGGGGTACCTATTTTGATTATCTCTGATCGTGGTACACAATTTTCATCTTATTTCTGGCGGTCTTTTCAGAAAGGATTGGGTATTAAAGTGAGTCTAAGTACTACTTTTCATTCTCAGATAGATGGGCAAGTAGAAAGGACTATTTAGATATTGGAGGATATATTTTGGGCATGTGTAGTTGATTATGGTGGTAGTTGGGTTGGGCATCTACCTTTGGTAGAGTTTTCTTACAACAATAGCTATCATTCTAGTATTGGTATGACCCCTTTTGAGGCATTGTATGGTAGGAGGTGTAGATCTCCTATAGGTTGGTTCGAGCTTAGTAAGGCAGATATGTTTGATCCGGATTTGATCTATTATGATATTGAAAAGGTGCAGGTGATTCGAGATAGGCTTAAGGTTGCCCAAAGTTTCCAAAAGTCCTATGCAAATGTAAGGCATATAGACTTGGGGTTTGAGGTTTGGGCTAAGGTGTTCCTCAAGGTATCTCCCATGAAAGGAGTGATGTAGTTTGGCAAAAAAAAAAAATCTCAATCCTCGATATATTGGTCCTTATGTGGTTTGGCGAAGGGTTGGTAATGTTTCTTATGAATTGGAGTTGCCTTCTAGTTTGAAATCCATTCATTTGGTATTTTATGTCTCCATGTTGAGAAAGTGTCTTGGTGATCCTTCTTCGATTATTCCTTTAGAGGGGTTGGGTATCTTGGACTATCTATCTTATGAAGAGATCTCGGTTGAGATCTTAGATAGACAGGTTTGTTGGTTGCAAACCAAGGATGTTTCTTCGGTTAAGTTTCTGTGGCAGAACCATATAAGGTAGAAGAAGCTGCATGGGAAATGGAGGAGGAGATGAATTCCAAGTATCTGCATCTATTTTATGTTCCTAGGAGTCATGCGGAAGGTATATATCTTCAATACATCTTTATTTTCTGAGTTTGTTAAAGGAAAGATTAACATCTTTGCCTCTTTGTTTTTAAGCTTTGTTAAAGATTGGAAATATATTTGATAAAGCAAATGAATCATGTATGTGCTTACCCTACCTTGTTCGTCATTCGGGGATGAATGTTCCTAGTGGGTGAGACTGAAACACCCTAGTTTTTGGACCTTAGAAAATTTCCTTGATTTCTAGTTTCTGGGCAAGATACAACTTAGGGGATGAGTTGTACACTTGGGTATAAGTGGTATGGTCCATTTATATGCTAACTAGTGTTAGTTGGTGATAGATTTGGTTATTGTAATGGGTACGACTTGGTGGTACAAGTCATACTAGTGGATACAAGTCATTTGGTTCCTTCACTTAACCTTAGACTTAGTAACTTAAGTTGGGTCTGAGTATGAGTGGTTCACCATGAGCCATAAGCTAGGGTACGAGTCATTTCCAGGACTCGTATGGTGGTCAGTGTTCGAACCTCCTAGATTTTATTCTACCAGGGGTACAGTTTATAGGTACTAGTCATACTCTTGAATATGATTTGGGTTTAGGTGTATTGTACCTTAGAAAATGTTAGGTCCAAGGGGGAAAGCCTAGTGTTTTAGAGGTGGATACCACTCGTACAAGATGGGTATGACACGTAAGGGTCAGTCGTACCCTATGACGTGAATTTAGTGCAATTTAAGTGAGGGAAATTTGGATATTTCTCCATTTGTCCTAATAAGGTCCAACGACTTATATTGCTCTTGGAAGGTTTTTTACCTTATTGTTCTATTATTAAACACTTGGAAAACACTCTTAATCCTCTCTAGAGTTCTTGGGCAAAGGAAGCTAGGGTTTTATCTTAAGGAGTAAATTAGGGCTTGTCTTAGTGATTCTTTCCATCATTATGTTAGTTTAAGGCATGTTCTCTTCCCTCATTGTTAGTTCCAACTAAAGACATCGTTTTATACAATGTTTTCATCATTTGAATATTGTATGATTTTGGGTTTTCAAATATGATTTGAGGGGCTTAGTTATAAATGCTTGGTTACGGTTTTCCCGTATTTTAATTATGTTTTTATACGCATTAATAGTGATTTTGTATAATTGGTTGCATGGGGATGGTTCTTTGGTAATGGCCTTTGGTTTTGGAAATACTATGCCATAAAATGCCTATAACATTGCTTTCACTATAATATTAGTTTTTCAATGGAACTTATGCACGATTTAAACTTAGTAATGGAACCCTAAATGATATGAATGGTTTAAATGGTTTTGAAGGAATTGAAAAGGCCTTGGTGGCCATGATTTTTGTTTAATTGAAAATCATGTGGGGTACATGGGAATCCCCTAAGGATTGGCTAAGGACAATACTTTCAAGTTATCATTGGTACGACGATACCATTACTAATAGCCTTGGTTAATAATAATGGAATAAAAGTTTGGTTGGAAAATGGTTTTAATTGGGCTTAAAGGAGGGATGTGTAGCAAAGCCATGGAAGGTGTAGGTTCTGGGGGGTCTAAACTGGAAAATCATATTTACCGATGTGAGGTTTTGTCCTAGCGACCGTATGCATGATGTCACACTTTATATTTTGGGGGATATACTAGTCATCCCAGGTTTTCTTTCTTGGTCATGCAGCTTTATGCACTGGGGCCTTTTCAGTTAGAGGAGCTTAAACCATATAGCCCGTGGGTGGTTTAGGATGACAAATCTACACAACCTAGGTAATGGTTTTAATGGCATGATAAACCCAGTCCTCTTTCCCAGCATGGTTATATATATATATATGTGTGTTTGTGTGTGTATAAATGGTTTCTACTTTGTTTTATAAATGACATTATTTTATCCTTATCCTAAGTTCACACTAGCATTCACCCGCTAACCCATCTTCGGGCACTGTATCCCCATGCAATGCAGGACCCGACCATTCTACTCCTCTTACTTAGTATTCGAATATTTAGTGACAACTGTAGGATTGAAGTGGTTATCTTCTATCTATTCGGAAGGCTCTATTTCATAGATGTTATCTTATACTCTTGATTATTTATGGATATTTGATTTGGCTATGGTTGGGGGCATGTCCCAACCAGATATATGTATTTATTTGGTTAGAGGCTTTTATGGTACTTCTATGGATTGAAATGGGCAGAATCGGTATTGGTGTCAACCTTAGCATTGGTATTGATATTGGGGCTGATACCAATTGACGATATTGTTGGTTGTTCCGTCCTCTTTTATTTTGGAATTATAGGTTTAATTATTAATGGAACTTATTTGGTTATGGTTGGATCTATGGTTAGGTTTGTCTTGGTATGATTGGATGGTTTGTATAGGAGGGTCGGACTCGGTTGGACCGGTCTTGGCAATAGAACTATCCCAGAGTCTGTAATATTGATAGTTACACTATTTGTTATATGTTCAAAAATTCAACTAACTTAAGACAGACAGCTGAAGGTTGGGTTGGGTAACTGGGGTAGTCTCCAATCTCGATCGGACTAGGGACCCCTATTACGACAAGGCCCCGGATTGAGTCATGTCAGTGTTCCAACTAGATAAGATATCAAGTCCAAGAAAATCGCTAACTGTCCACATAAGAGCTGCTCTCATTTTAAGCATTTCATTCTTTGATGAATCAAAAGTGTCCACACCTTCACGCCATAACTCATTCAACTCCTTAAATAAGTGGCTGTAGATATACGTCTATGTTATTCCCTACTTTACGTGGACCTGGAATGATTATTGAGAGGATAAAATTTGATTGCTTCATACACAACCAAGGAGGAAGATTGTATGGAAACAAAACCACTGGCCAAATGTTGTAGTTAGTACTCATTGATCCAAAAGGGTTGAAACCATCACTAGCTAGTCCTAATCGAACATTTTGAGTATCAGAAGAAAATTCAGGAAAATTTTTATCAAGCCTTTTCCATGCTTCACCGTCTCGAGGGTGCTTTAAGATCCCATCTTTGTTATCATCCTCTGCATGCCATCTCATATGGTCTATAGCTTTAGAATACAAAAACAATCTTTGTAATCTTGGTTTTAATCGAAAGTAGCGCAAAACTTTTGCAGGCTTCTTTTGCTATTTTGTTTCTTACTTGTAATAGGATCATGATAAAGATTTCTATCCTTCTCAGGCTTCTATCTAGAAGTGTGACAATGCTTGCATGATCCTGCACTAACATCATCTTGCCAGTACAACATGCAATCATTTGGGCAAATATTTATCTTGATATAATAATGACACAACTTGTTGATGATTTTCTTAGCCTCACAAAAAGATATAGGGATCTTTGCAAATTTAAATGCATCCCTTAGTAGATCTAGCACCATAGTCATTCCCTTATCACTTAACCCAGACAAAAAATCTATGTGATAAAGCTTTAATAAAAATTCCAACTTGGAGTACTTGGATCATTCATACAAATCTTCACTTCCATCTTTAAGAAATTCAAAATAATCTTTGTTATTTGAATCAGAAAAATCATGTAAAGTTTCTTCTTCTCCCTCTACTTGCGACGGACCGGCATCAACACCCTCATGCCTTAAAGCCTCGAATGCTTCATTAATCAATAATTCAATAGGATTTTCAAAAGGTGGTGCATCTTGAGTGACCTCTATGTTTCTGGAATTAGGCAAAACATTTATTTTCCCATGCATAACCCAAGTGATGTAATGTTCAGGGAAATCCTTCTTCATCAAATGGTGAAACACCACATTTCTTGTTTGCCACTTTTTAAAACCACATATACGACATGAAAACTTTATTTTATCTCCTATAGCTCCATTGGTAAATGCAAAATCTAGAAACTGATTCAAACTAAGCAAATACTCTGGTGTGTTTCTTGGCATTAGAATCCAAGATCTATCCATTGAAGAATTTGATGAATATGTTAAATATCACCTATAAGATTTCATGAAGAAGAAAAGTGCACGTAATAGAAGATAATTAAATTATTGAACTCTAACAAATAACATACATAACAAAATATCTTATCAAAAATTACTCTAACAGATTATTGTGATGTCCGGGTCAACTTTCGCACAACTCAACTAAGTTTACATACATAAAAAAACAAGTTCAATGACCATAATCAATCAACAATTTGTCAACTAGACTTTAACCCCAAACTAGTTGAGGTACAATAACAACAACGTACCTAGTGTAAACCCCACAAGTGGAGTCTCGAGGGTAGAATACAGACCAAAACATCCCACTTGAAGGTACTACACTGTCAAAAACTACCTCCCACCTCCCACCAATGATAAGTAACAGGTAACTCTGTTCACCAAAGCTAAACTAGATAGAAGAAAATCACCTAATCAAGGGATCTCATAATTCTCAACTCACTTTATCTACCGCCAGGCCACATCCTTAGCTACACAAATTGCCACATTATCAACAATGCAAGGAAATTTATCATACTATACAACCACTATTCACTAAATTTATCAACTTTGTCCTCCGAGGCTAGGTCAGCCACGCAATACCTACTATCTCCCACCAATAATAGGTACCAAGTAACTTATGTCCTCCAAAGTTAAACCAGCTGAAAGAAAATCACCTAATCATGGGAACTCATGATTCTCAACTTACTTCATTGACCGCTAGGCCACACCCTTAGCTACATAAATGACCATATTATCAACTACACAAGAAAATTTATCATACTATAAATAAAACCATTATTTCACTAAATTAAACTTCTTCCTTCATCTAAACTGCACAACCCCATTTCACAGAAAACTCAGATCTACTCAACAAAAGCAATTCCACCATACAATCAAACTAATGCTACTATTACATAATTCTCATTTACATAACACCAAAACACATAGTAAAAATTACACTAAAAACAACTAGATCCGAATAAAAACAAACATGAAAAATGAAGTGGCACAGTACCCGAGAAGGAAGTGAAGGTCCTTACTGCTGTGGAAATCTATTCTGCTCAGGCCCCATTTTTACTATATCCCAATTCTTTTTAATATATAGTTAGTTCATTTAAGAAAACTATACTACTAGACACACAATAATATGCATTGTAGAAAAAAACTTGTATAAGTGAGTTGTTGTTCTACATACACACAAATAAGACTATAAAATTATATACAAATTTGTAGATTAGCATTGAAAATTAAAAGACAAGTGTTCGAATATCTCATTGACAAAACCCCACATAAAATTAAAAAATTGAGGTTAAGGAGAGTAGCATTTACTGGCCGGAGTAGCAATGGCCGACCGGAGACACTGGAGTAGCAATGGCTGATGAAGATGTAGCAATTACTAGACGGAGTCTATAGGTTTTGGGGAAAATGAGAGAGAAACTTTAGCTCAGTTTTGGGAAAAATATTTTGACAATTAAAAAATATTTTGAACAAATATTGCTATTTTGATGAGTTTAGGCGCATATTTTGGGGGCAATTAAAAAAAAGAAAATATTTTTTTATGTAAAAAGGAGGCAACAGTGTAAGCGCTATTTTTTTCGATGGATAGCGGGGTTTAAAACCCTAGCAAATATATAATTTTTAGCAATACATATTTAATCCCCGCATTTCATATAATTTTATAAAGGTTAAAATAACCCCGTAAATAAACCTCTGTAATTAAACATATTTTTTGTAGTGCTACTTTAATGTCTATGAAATGCTTGTGTTCCCTTCAACTTATTTACTAAGCCCCAGATCAAAAGAGTCGACTATAACCTTTAATTTAAAGGTTTATCATTTCAATAAATATCATGCAATGAAAATTCAACGCTTAATTATAACATTACATGATATGCTTGTTGGTCAAGTTCTTGGATACATTGGTACACTCTCTAAAGTGTATATCAAACTTAAGATTAGTATGCATACTTGAAGTCTTTTTGGCTATATAGAAAATTTCATTCAATAACAAGCAAATCAAAAATAACTTAGTGCTTAAGATTAGAAAAGAATGACAACAAAAAAAGTGGAGAAAAATAGATCAACCCTCCCACCAACGACGATAGCTAAATAATGTAATAAAAATTAAGTTATAATTAAACAATAAAAGAAAATAAAAGTAAAGAGTAAACCTTAGATTTTTTTTGGTTTGTTCATTCAACGATAACATGCTTGTTTGTTCAATCAAAAATTTTTAACTGAAAAAAAAAACACAAAAAAAAATAAAAAATTTGCATAATAAAATTCCTATAAACATTATATAATTTACAAATTTCTAGCATAAAAAAGATTCAAAAAGTTAGCTTACTAATCACAATATGCACAACATGTAATCACAACATAATACATACCACAACAATTTGTAGATAATTTAAGAAAATTATACTCATGTGATCTAAAAACATAAAGAGAACCTAATTTCTATCCAATATAGTTATAGAACTCTTCTTTACATATGATAAAAACTTAAAATAGAAAAGATTGTCTAAAATTAAAATGATATTGTTATGAAATATAAAACAATAAGAAGAAGAACAGAGAGAGAAGAGAGGAGACTTCTTTATTTCTCATGAGGATTTTTGAGGAGTGATTTATAACGAAGGAAGTCCTTCTATTATGGGGAAATTTACTCCTAGTTTTTCACTAAAAGACATATATTTTAATCTTGATAGATCTTTATAGATATTCACTATAATGTAAATACATTTATTACACTCTCACTTGAATGTCTAATTGATAGATAATGTGCCTTATTAAAATCTTACTGAAAAAAATCCAGTGAAAAAAAATCTAGTGAAGTAAAGAGAGTACACATCTCTAACAATACGTATATAGGCTGCCTCATTAAAAAACCTTATAAGAAAAATCAGTGGAAAAAAACCTCGTAAGGGAAAAAGAGTATAACGCATATTAACTCCCCCTAATAAGAACATCCTTGAGTCTTTGCATCCCAATCTTGTGCATCATCTTCTTGAAAGTTGCAATTGAAAGAGACTTGGTGAATAAATCAACCACATTATCACTTGAACAAATTTGTTGCACGTTAATATCATCATTCTTTTGTAGCTCATGTATATAGAAAAGCTTTGATGAAGTGTTCTTTGTTCTATCTCCTTTTATGCATCCTCCCTTAAGTTCTACTACCCATGTTGCATTATCTTCATATAAAATTGTGGGTACATAGTCACATTTTGAATCATATTTTTCTTGAATGAGATATATCATGAACCTCAACCGCACACACTCTTGGCTTACTTCATGAATAGCTATTATCTCAGCAAGGTTCGATGAAGTGGCTATGATAGATTACTTTATATATCACCAAGATATGGCAGTATCCCCATATGTGAACACATAGTCTATTTGAGATCGAGCTTTATACGGATTAGATAAGTACCCAACATTATCATGATAACAAGATCAGGACTGCAAGCTTTAGAATAAAATAAACTCATGTATTTTATCCCATTTTGATATCTCTTAGTAGGAGCAGATATATACCTTGCTAACAAATTGAATGAAAAGGCTATATCAGTCCTTATAGTATTTGCAAATTATATAAAATCATCAATTACACTAAGATATGGTACTTCATAACCAATTCAAATTTATATGTTTCTCATGCCAGCAAACAATCTATTGCTTTTGAAAGCTCTCCAAGAGTTTCAATAATTTTCAAGCTATATGCTTATACAATATAAGGATTATAAATAGTTTCTAAGAAACTTTGATATGCTTCAAGCATTTTGAATCCTTAAAATATTTTCATATAAATTTTATAAAGTGACAAATATTCAACATTTCATATGTGACATTGTCTGAACTGTAAATCAAATAAGTTTTATGCTTACCAAGATACATCCTTTCATGTCACTTGATAAACGCATCATGCTTAAATAAACGTAGAAGTCAGATCCCTGTAATCTCTTACAATATTGCGCCAATATTGTATCAAAGATATTGATGATATATCATTTTGTATCGATTCATAATGTGACATAACATTTTGAGATCTCATCACTTCATTATTTTCAGTTACCTGAACCTCTCATAAGGTTGTCGTAGGCTCTTCAAGAGTACATTATCTTCTTATTATGATTAGTTGCTCCTTATTCTTTTCAAGGATTATTTCATTTGAAATCGATTGGTTTACTATGCTTCACGCATGCATTTTAGGGACACAAAATAGGAGCACTTACAGCTTAAATCTGAGATGCTTTCAACATTTGACTTGAATTATCTTTTGAATGAGGATCTGATGATAATTTCTAACATATTTCTTAGCTGCTTATAATATCCCCCTTATGTTAGGAAAACTAACATACATCCTCCATATTCTTTGAGGAATCCATCTTTGTGCATCATGGCATATTCATTAATCGTGTACCGTACATTAACTATTAGATGAAATAGTTGTTTCCTGACCTTGAATCAATTGAGAGCAAAGAAATAATCATAATTTATTGGTCTAATGTATACAAATGCTATTGTATGCAATATATCATTTTTAGACCAACACATGAAGCTTTGTTCTCATTAGCAAAGGTTTAGCTATTTATTGAGGGAATTCAATGTCAAACCATCATCATCAAGATGAATTGTCTTGATTACAGAGTCTGAAAGTTATGCTCTTAACTTAATTTTATTCAGCAAGCAACTTTATGAATGTCAATCGCAGGTTGACAATGAATGTACATGTGATCAGCTTATTGATGCATCTTTTCAACATATCACATGATAGATGAACGGGCCCTTATTCACCTTTTATACTTTCTAGATTTTAAGGAATCTAATCTCAATATTAGGTGGTCCAACCAACTTATCATGAGAAAAACTATCATTAAAAGTAATGAAGAATCAGTATGTACATCTTTGGGATGTCACAATCGTTCATGTCAATTTATGAATTTTTAATCTAATAAACTCCAAGGTTACCATAACATGTTTTTCATTTTACTAAATTTTTAATTTCTATTGCATGAATTAATTTAAGATTTACTACTTTAGAAGTAGATTTCAAAATAACTCTTCTCAGTTATTCTGCCTCTTTCGGAGGTGAGTTTTGATACCATCACAATCAAGTACATGTTTGAATTAAAAAAACTTCTCATTCCCCAGAAATAGAATATAATCGTTCCTTAAGCCTAATAAATTATGATAACTTATAACCTCTTTCATGATATTACTACTTCAGGAGCAAATTGAGGCATACATATGATCTAACGAATTTTTCTCTAACATATATTATGATCATAATATACGTGTAAAAATATCATCACTTTTGATGATCATTATCATATTGTCCCTTCACGCGTATATTGATGCATTCAATCATTTGTCTTCTTCCAGACATACTATGCACTACTATCACATACACTTCAAGAATGAAGCGTAGAATATACATGTATTTATCTTAGTTTCTATCGTATGTAGAATATCAAATAGCTTGCTGAATTTGGCATTGAGTCTTCATATCATATCACCAAATTCATAAATCTCAAATCAATATAGATTGTAGTGGAATGATTAGAGTCCCCCTCCTTAATCAGATGCCTCACATTCTTGAACTTCAAGACATATTGGTACACGGTATCCATTGAACAAAAGAAGGCCTTCAATTGTATTTATATTATCATCGTCATTTGTTATAAAGAAACCTACAAAATTCATACAAAGCAAATCAAATATTATTTAATACACTTATTTGACATGAAAAAATATTTTAACTCAAACAACAAGGAACAACTTAAAACTAAAAACAACGGATGTTCATCAAGAACACATAGAATTTTATGTAACAAAATTTATTACATCACATTTATGAATTTTCATCGAGAACAACGTAGACTTCTATGTAATAAAGTTGATTACATTACACGTATGAATTTTTTGATACATAAATTTTAAAAATAGAATTAATAGTGAAAGAATTTTTTTTCCAAAGAACTTGATCGAATAAAGAGGGAAACGAAAAAATAAAACTAGCTACCCATCACCTCTATTCATGTGTTGCAGTTAATAACCAATAGAGTTGTGATTAAATTCTTTTATAAAAGCGATTTTCAATTTAAGTAGAATTTGATTTTTTTTCCGACAAGGGAAAATAACTTGGAATATAATATGGTTATTTTATACAGGTAAAAATGGAAATTTTATTTTTTTGAATTTTAATTAAAAAATAGTAAATGACAATTTTGTCTACTGCAGAGATTTACTGCAGAGATTTTAATAAAGAGTAAAAAGTTCAAATCACTTTTCTAAGGGTCTTCAAGATTAGAGATAGAAATTAGCTATTAGAGATTAGAAATAGAGCTCGTGGCTCATGACTCTTTGTCAACATTCTCATATCGTTGGTGGTAGAGGCATATTCAGAATTTCGAAAGGATGGATGCACTATTATTAAAATACTTCGAACGTGAATTCAAACATCTATATTTAAATATTTTTAGAAAAATATAACACTACTTGTATATGATCCAGGAAGAGGAGCATAGGTTCATATGAACCTGATGACCTCCACCTATATATGGCCCTGCTTGGCAGTAATAGCCAAACTCTTGTAGAGTCATCAATTGCATTCAATGATCCATATCATGAGAAATGTCTCTACAAGTCAAATTTACATTTTTAGCATTTACATTAGAAGTACCGGTCACTACCATAGTTTGATTTGCCTCACTTCAAGCACAAATATGGGTGCTTGAGGACTTAACTTACTTCAGGAGGCGAAGTAATATGCTCCTCTTCGTCAACTAAATCTGCCCATCTAGGCGCACCTGTTTCTCTAATTTTTTCTTTGGTAATAACTTGGGAACTTGGTTAGGATGAAGTACTGATAGTAACCATTACCTGTCAATTTTTGTTATGTAATCATGTTGATCCCATGCAATGTTAAAATTGTAGGATATCAGTATTGTTCAAAATTTGACTAAGTCTACAGTAGGCTATCTTTTAGTTTTAGTTGTTAGGTTGTTATTTTTTTTAAAGTATGAGTATTGTTTTCCTAGTATTTGGAGTAGCAGAAAGTTGTTCCTAAAGTTTATGAGAGTTTTATTAGTGCAATTTGTTTGTGGTTTATTAAGATTATGAATCTATGTAATTTACGATTCTATTTAAAGGCCATTAACAGAGTGAATAAAATAGTTGTCCATTTTTTATCTGCAAACTACATCTTTCTCTTACGACTATAACTCATTATTTCTTTAAGCTCTTCTCTCCTCCTCAACCTAGGAAGTGGCAACATTACTTTCCACAATCTTTTCTTTGACCTGCAATTTTTGGTCATATGCCCCTTCTTCTTGCAATTGTAGCACTTTCCTTCAAACTTTTTGCTATGAATTTAATTCTTTCAATCACCGCCTCCACGAGTGCTCCCTTTACCTTGACGATCTTTTTTCTTTTCTTCTTTACAATTGTAGTACTTTCTTTTTTGCTTCTCTTCTAAGAAAGTGTCAAAAGATCATTTATTTTCATTAAAAACAGTGTCGAAGATTGTAAAAAAAAGGTTCAAATTATATATATATATATATATATATATATATATATATATAAACTATCTTTTATCAAAATATTTTAGAATTTTGAATTAAATAACTCAAATCATTGTATTAATAAATAAAGTTTTTATAACGACATCCAAAATAATATAGTGCAAATAGATTAATAACATCTTATTAAATAGAATTAATTTTTAGTTTTATATTATTATATGAGATTAACTGAAAACTATATGTCATTTACATTAAAAAGCAACAAGTTTATGAAAATAAAAAAGAAAATTCTAAATTATTATTTTCTTATGTGTATTTGTATAACATATTTAATTAATCACTCTTATTAAATCTTTGTTTCAGACTACTGATTTTATCGACACACACATAGTTTCGCTTTATTTTATGCGTGATGAAAAATATAGATTGAATTAAAGATTAAAAGACACTATCAAAACAGAAATCCTCTCCATACTATCTACTACTTAGCTTTTCGCGGTCATCCTTAATCTGGTTGTTGCATCTTAAAAACTTCTAAAAAAATTTATGTTATCTTCCATCTTCAACCATGATAACTCAGGCAATCAATTCTCTTACTTATCATCATAATATTTTGAGTCGTTGCCATAGTCCTCGTTATCTGTTTGGTTGTTGTCATCGTCCTCATACTCATCCGGCTGGTTTTTGTCGTCTTTGCCACCGGACCTTTCATTCGAGTAGTTATAGCAAGAGGGATCTATAATCCCTTGTCGCGATTTTTTTTCTTCAAAACAAAGGCCTCTCGAGTGGTGGTGGAATTTTTCACTGTCACAAGGATTTCTGTGAAGCACATAATCTTTGGTTGTCTTCAACCCTTTACTGCATTTGCAGAAGTGCTTGAACTCATGCATGCATTTAGCAGATAATTCTTCATATGCAAATTGATGAGTGCACTTAACCCCGTTCCACTTTCCGTTGCAAATAAACTCATCACTAAGCATCTTTTCTGAATACTCTATATAGAAAGTGTCGAAAGATCCAAAAGGAATACCAAGCAAAGGAGTATCATGTACTTCTTATCTAAAAGTATAATAGAATAAGTTATAATAATCTCGAGGGAAACAGATGATAACTGTTCCTCTATCCATAATGTAACCCCCTACTATGTCATTTCTAAAAATTAATGGGTTCAGTGAGATTTCCTTATTGTTAACAAAAACTTTATAAAGGTTGATGAAATAAAAGTTAGAGAATTCAAAATTTGCAAATGTTTGATCTTTGCGTATTTATGCATCTAAGTGCCAATTATAACCCATATGTGTACTTGTTCTATGAGCTAAATCTTTTAAAATGTTTTTTGTTGAGCTAAAATTGTACTCTCAAGCTAATTGATATGATTAGTGTTGCAGGGGTTGAATTTGGTGAAAATGAACGTGAGTGGACATGAACGTCAAGCTATGGATCATGGAAAGCATTAGGAGAAACATGGGGAGTACAAAGAAAGTGGAACAAGGCATACAAAGAGAGTTGTAACAGCAGTGTGCCATGCCGCGTAGTCTCTGTGATAAGGGCGTGGCACATTGGTGGTTTATTAGTGAATGGCAAATTCTAGTAAGCATACAGGATAGTGGCGTGTCACGCCACTTAGTCTCTGCGATAAGGGCGTGACATGGAGGTTGTATCAAAATCGGATGGCACATTCCAGTAAGCTTTTGTAATATGGTGTGCCATGCCACTTAGCCTCCATGATAAGGGCGCGGCACGCGGATGTGTTTAAATCATGAAAAGCAGCCAAGTATAAAAGAACACTTGTAATATTTTAGATTATCTTTTTCAAACGTCTAGGAAAGAAAAAGAACTTATTAAGGTTTTGTTTTAGGGTTATTTCATCATTCAACTCTCTTACTTTTAATTTGGTATGATTATTTCTATTTTGTAGATGTTGATTATCAACATGAGTGGCTAATTTCCCTTGTTCTTGGGTTGAGGCCGAACAAATGATTGTACTTCGTTATTCTTAGAGTTGGTTAAGGTTTATCATATGGGTTGTTCTTAATCTCTTGTTGTTACTATTTTGATGGTTGGCTACCATTGAAATACATATTTAATCCTTTTGTGAACCCGAAAGGATGATCATTAGGATAGATCGAACGGTTTAAGGAACAAGTTCTTATCTTCTATATATCAAAGGATTTGGATTCGCGTCTAGGATAGGAATATACCTAGAATGCCTTATTTGGTTCAATTACAGAAAGATAACGTAAAAAATCTAAAATGGATTATCGCATCCCCGCTCAATTATGTAGTTGTGATATCCTTTTATATTGATAATTAGAGGTTCAAAAGATCATAATCATATTATTAATCCTGTGAACCAACAACTCGGTAACCAGCCTGACCAACAAGAAGGATAACGATTACATGATTGCTGAGAGTGACTCAACCCTGGGATTTCCTTTCGTATTGATTACATCTTTTCCTTTATTGCGGTTGTTACATTTTATTACACTCTTACTTGTTATTAGTTACTAAATTTTCACAAACTCTGTGGCACTTTGCAATACTTGATTAAAATATTGTCGAAACTAAAATTAAGTAAATTGTTAAACAAATAGTCCCTGTGGGTTTAACATTAGATTCTTTAGAGACGTTATATTACTTGTCCGAGTATGCACACTTGCGTGTTTAGTAGGCCAAATTAAGTTTTTGGCGCCATTTGCTGGGGAGTCAAGTAATTAGTAATTTTCTAAATTATTATCGTAGACAATATTACATGAGTGTTGACAACTTGATCTTAGCGGGTGAATTTTGTAGGTATAATTCATACGTCGAGCTAGAAGGGAAAGAGAATTGGTTGAGCCGTCTTTGGAACCTGAGCGAGTATTTCATCAATGGTGGAGGGAAGCTATACTCCAATACCTAATTCAATAACTACCAATGGAAGGTTCGACAGATATTGTCCTGCTAACAGAGCAACAACTATACCTATTTGCAAAGTGGGAATCCCACTCGCTAACAATGCCATTAAATAGCATCCACATACCACTTTCAGGAGTTCGGTTTGAGCTAAAACAATATATGGTGAAACTCTTGAACACGAGCGGTCAATTCACTGGTTTATCTCATGAGGATCCCACAACAGCATTTGCAAAACTTCTTTGAGATCAGTGATGCTTATATTCTCATAGGAGTATCGATCGACTAATTTTAACTGACTCTCTTTCCCTTCTCTCTGCAGTGGGAAGTGAAAAGGTGGCTGAAGTCTGAGCCACCAAACTTCATCACTACCTGGGATGACTTGGCACGAAAATTTCTTATTTGGTTCTTTCCATCTAGAAAAATTGCATGGTTGAGAAGTGAAATTCTGAGTTTCAGGAAGAAAGATGGTGAGAATCTATACTATGCTTGGGAAAGATTCAAGTCCATGCTTCGTGATTGTCCTCATCACCATCACACCAACGAGGTATTAGATCATATTTCTATTAAGGGACTAGAACCAAATACAAAAATTCTCCTAGATGCAGCAGCGGGTGGACAAGCATTGGAAAAGACTTATGATGAACTAAACATGCTCTTGAATCAGATTTCATAGGGAAATCCTGAGTGGAATGCAGATATATGGAGGATCACTCCAAATAAAGTTGTAGGGATGCTATAAGTTGACTATTTGATAGCTATCACAGCGCAGATTGCTTCTCTATAGAACCATACAAATACATAATTCAATAATTTAAATGTAGTGCACATACTAGCCACAACAAATGCAGTACATCAGACTCAGAATTGGTGTGAGGTATTTGATAGTAGCGCCGATGCATCAGATATTTGTATATCAAATCTAGAATCTATTAATTATATGGGTTATGCATAACACCAAGGATATCAGAACTTTGGCAATACTTATAATGCTAATTAAAAAAATCACCCCAACTTCTACTAGGTGGAAATCAGGGACAAAATAAAAATCAGTATCGTGGGCTAGGAATTCAGAATCAGCAACAACATACTTATGATAATCAAGCCAATGCCCAGTCAATTAATATTGAAGAAATGTTGAAACTGTTTATAGATAATCAACCACAAATGGCAATAGATATAAAAAAATTAGTAGATGGCTACAAAAACCTTAGAGGTTCAATTAGGTCAGCTTGCAGGAGCACAAAATACTAGACCTCAGGGAGGTTTACCTAGTGATAGTGACCAAAATCTCAAGTAAGTGAATGTAATTTCTACTCGTAGTGGACTGCAACTGGACAAGTTAGAACCTAGAAAGTTGACTTACAGAGCTATTGCTAAACATACAGATACGACAGAGAATGACAAAGTTGAAAACGTAGTGAATAAAGTGAAAAATGTGAAGCCACATCCACCCTTCCTATAGAGGCCGAAGAAATAGAAAGATGAAGCATGTTATTAGAAGTTTGTTAATTTGTTGAAATAGGTTCACATTAACCTTTCTATTATTGATGTTTTTCAGAGTATCCCAAAATATATTAAGTACATCAAAGATATTGTGGCAAATAAGAACCGATTGATCAAATATGCCATAGTTGCACTTATTGAGGAGTGCATCACAAGGATTCAGAATAGGTTTCCTACAAAGCTTATGGAAAGGAAGCTTCACTATTCAAATCACAATTGGATAGTCTATTAGCGCTCGAGCCTTATGTGATCTTGGGGCAAGTATAAATCGCATGCTTATTACCTTTTGTAAGAAGATGGGGTTGGGCAACCCGAGACATACCACAGTTATTTCACAGTTAGCTGACCATTCACTTGCCAGGTGTAATACCACACACTTCTCCTAGTTCAAATTCATCTCTAGAATGTCAAAGCTCTTGCTTCAAATATGAATATATTTTATTCTATGAGAAATTTTTAAAATTTTGACTTTTTATCATGTGAAAAATTGAATAAGCTTTCCATCGATACCAAATTCCCCCAGATCTGATACTAGAGCAAAGAGTTAGAGCCATTGTAGTAAGACAGTGTACCACCTGGCACTTTAGTGCATTGCGGAGCCAGATAAACTGGCAATCGTCAAAATCCACTGAGCCTCTGCGATTATGGTGCATCGCGCCAAGGATTAATTTCAGAGTTGTCAATTTCTAGTGCACCAACGCGATTCCACCGTGTCGCGGTGCCTTTCCAGTTCGCAACCAAGGTGGCAACGTGATTTCCATCGCGTCGCGCCATCAACCAGTTTCCCAATTGTCCAGTTTCCAATGAGCTGGCGTAATTCCATTACTTTGCGCCAGCATAAGAAATCAAGATTTTTTTTAGATTCCGTTATTTAATTTCGGGGGTTGTTTAGTAATTTTCCTAAAGCCCTAACAAGTCTATATAAGGGATTTATACCCTAAATAACAAAAATACTTCATTATTCATAATTTTTTCCCCAAATCAAAATATTTTCTATCTCAAGAAGTCAAGAACCCTAGCCAAGCAATGAAGAACAAGCCTAAGGATTTCATCAAGAACCTTTAAGAAAGAGTCCTCTAAGGTATGCAGATGTTGATTCTTGGGTCCCTTCCACCCAAAAAGTTTAAGAATTCTTTTTCTAAATTCAAAGATCTTATAATTATGAGTTTTCATGATTCATGTGAATTGAAACTGAAGTTCATGTTATTATTGAGTTAAATTCATGTTTTGTTTATAAAATCTCAAGAGTTGATTCTAGTAAGTGATGAATTGTATGATGTTAATGATAAACCCTCTTTAAGTTGCATGTTAAGTGATATGTTTATGTTAATTAAGTGTAGAAATTGTTGAATAACCAAAGCATGCTCTCAATATGTTTGATAAAATGCTTGTGTGAAGGAATTAGAGTCCTTATAGCAAATTGACTAGAAATCTCCAATGGTGTACAAGCTCATGCATACCAAGTGTTTGTTGAAAAGCCTTAATGAATGAATTGTGGCATGTTAGCATGAAGTCCACCAATTATATGCTCTTCAATGCATGTTAAATATTTATTGCAAGACCTTGTTGAATGGAGTATGAGCCAATAACATATCTCCCTATACTATCACATGTTTATGATTTCCAAGTGCTTGAAGAGATGCTTTAATGATTGTAATGGTTATATTTACTTTTATGTTATTGAGTCCTGGGGATATTTATACCCGATAATTTAGCTGCAAGTCTAGATCCCATGTCTTTTGCGATAATCTCAGGCAAGCCATGATTCTTAGAACTTAGTGAGTTATAGAACTCAGAACTCTCAAACAGTTACAGAACTTAAGAAATATCAGTAATCTCAGTATCATTAGCATTCCATCTTTAGTTTAGTACTCAGCTCAAACCTTAGTAGTATTTAAGAATTTAGATTTAGACCTCAGTAGCATTCAAGTAATCAATTCAGAACTCAATATCATTTAGTTAGATAACGAGATTTAGTAGTGTTCCGTCAGTCTTTGGAACCAATTGAACTCATCTTAACTCAGTCAGATCAGTCAAGAAATATGAACAGTAATAGATTCAGCTCAGTCGAGTACAGCTTAAGAGTAAGAATCAGCTCAGGGTTTTTCAGTTGGGAGTAGGATTTAGTACTGAGCAAACCTAGGGATAAGGACTCACCCGTTAGATAGGACTGAGATCCCTAGGAGAAATCCCTAAGTTCCAAAACTATGTAGCCAGCGTAGGTACGAGATGTCACCCATTATATAGGACTGACATACTCAGGAATCACCCGTTATTATATATATATATATAATATATAATATATAGGACTGATCCCAGGGGTCACCTGCTAGATAGGACTAACTCCACAAGATAGGTATTTACCCATGGCACGATACTGAAACCCTTCCAATTGGGGTTATAGGTTGGACCCCAACTTAGCTAGAAGGGACATGTCGGTTAGATGTCTACTTCTCACAGTTTCAGTTTCAGAACCAGTCTTAGTAAAGGAACTCAGTTCAGTAGGACAGTGTAAGGACTGTCAGATATAGTCCATCATTATAATTATCAACAGACTCAGAGGTCACCCACTAGATAGAACTGGTCTCAGATTTAGTTAATCAGCTTTAGTATCATCAGATTTCGAGATCACCCGCTAGATAGGACTGATCTTAGACTCAGTCAAATCATATTCATTATCAGTATATACAGAGATCACCTGCTAAATAGGACTGATGTCAAATTCAGCTAAGTACTCTCATTATTAGTAGATACAAAGATTACCCGCTAGATAGGACTGATCTCAGATTTCAGTCAAGAATTCCCATTATTATTAGATTTAGAGATCACTCGCTAGATAGGACTGATCTCAACTTCAGTACTCAGTTATCAATATCAGAAGATTCAGTTATTCAGTATCTCAGTATAGTAGTGAGTTCAGACGCCAGTAAAGCAGTATCCAAGTTTCAGTATTCAGAGTCACGATGATTTTAGTTATGGTTTGTGCATTCATACATATATCCCCATTTAGTACTCTCATGATTATTCAGTTAAGTAATTGTTCATACATAAGCCCTTGCATTTAGCCTACCTCATCTTCCATACTTAGTATATTCCCACGTACTGACATATTTGTGCTATGGTGTTTTATTTTACACCATAGGTTTAGAGGCACAAGATCCAGAGCACCCTTAGCAGCTCAGTCCCAGTCAACAGCAGTACACGTAGCAGTGAGTCCTCTTCATTCAAGGATGATCCTTATTTTATTATGGCATTAGACTCAGTTTATTTTCAGTAGATAGAGTTAGTTGGGGACATATCCCATCAGCTCCATAGTTCAGATAGTTAGAGGTTTTTCAGACAGATGTATTAGTAGTTAGTTTTCAGTCTTGAGTATTTTTAGTTATTTGAACCTTATGGCAAGTTTCTGCCAGTTTTCTGCATTTATTATATTATATTACGTAGTACTCGGGTAAAGATATCAGTAGAGGGTTAGGTTATGATCCTTCGGTATCATAAGCACTAAGTTGCATTTCGATTCTAGAAAATCAGGGCATTACACCAGGCCAGATGGAATAGTAGAAGATATGTTGGTGCAAGTGGGTTCTCTCATATTTTTGGTGGACATCATTATTTTAGATTTTGATGTTGATCCAAAAGTCCCATTTATTTTAGGACGTCCCTTTATAGTGGCTAGGCGTGGATTGATAGATGTAGCTGCAGGAAAGTTGACTATGCGATCTCATGATAAGGTTGAGGTATTTAATGTGTACAAGGTGATAAAGTTACCATCAATATATAAGAAATTGTCTGCTATCACAATTATAGGCCTTGAGTTTGAGATCCCCCTTATTATGTCCAAGGACCTACTGAAAAGAGCATTGATGGGACATGATATTTTTGGTGATGTTGAAGCACATGAAATGGTTCAGATTCTGTATGTTTCAAGTGTCTTTATTTGTAAAGGTGAATTTGAACCTTTGAACAGGCCCGTTGGTCTCTCTCCCAGGCTATCCATTAAGGAAGCACCTAAGTTGGAGCTTGAGGCTTTTTTATCTCACCTAAAATATACTTTTCTTGGTGATGATGGACTTTACCTGTGATTTTCTCTATAGGAATGTTAGATGTGCACGTAAAGGAGGTATTAGCAGTGCTTAAAAGAAGAAAAAAAGCTATTGGATGGAAAATGTCAGACATTTGAGGAATAAATCATGCTTTTTGCAGGAATAAAATATTTATGAAAGAAATTTACAAAGCCAGTGTGCAATGCCAAATAAGATTGAACCCTATCATGAAGGAGGTAGTAAAAAAATAGGTCATCAAATGGCTTGATGTAGGGATATATCCTATCTTAGATAGCAAATGGGTCGTCTTGTACAGTGTGTTCCAAAGAAAGAGGGTATGACATTTCTAACAAATGATAAGAACGAGTTGATCCTAACTCGTACGATGATGGGGTGGAGGATTTGTATGGACTACAAGAAGCTTAATGATTCCACATGAAAAGATCACTACTCAAATCATTTTATTGATCAAATACTTGACATACTTGCAAGACAAGAGTACTACTACTTCCTTGATGGATATTCTAGCTATAATCAGATAGCCATAGCACAAGAAGTCCAGGAAAAGACAACATTCACCTGTCTATATGGAACCTACACTTTTAGAAGAATGCCATTAGGATTGTTCAATACACCTACTACTTTCCAAAGGTGCATGATGGTCATTTTCTATGACATGGTGGAGGATTTTGTCGAGGTATTTATGTATGACTTCTCTATATTTTGTAACTTATTTGATATGTGTTTGCAGAACTTAGATAGGGTCTTGGCTCAGTGCGAAGAAACTAATTTGATGTTGAACTGGGAGAAATGCCACTTTATGGTTAAGAAAGGTATCATATGTAGCCATAAGGTCTCACAAAGAGGGCTAGAGGTAGATAGAGCAAAAGTAGAGGTTATTGAGAAGCTGCCCCTAGTTTCAGTAAAAGGTGTCAATAGTTTCCTTGGACATGTTAGGTTTTACAAAATGTTTATTAAGGACTTCTCAAAAATAGTGAATCCAATGTGCAAGCTGCTAGAGAAAGTGGTAAAGTTTGAATTTGGATTTGAGTGTTAGAAAGCATTTAAGGACTTGGCAAAAAGATTGACAGAGGCACCCATATTGATTGCAAAATGGTTGTAGGAGAAATGCTGGGGAAATGCAAAGAAAAAGGGTTTTCAATCTAGCTATTATGCTAGCAAGACCTTGGATACAACCCAAATCAATTATATGATCACAGAGAAAGAGATGTCTACTCTAGTCTATGCATTCAATAAATTTTTAGCATATGTAGTGTGTACAAAGGTGATATTTCATAAGGAATATGTTTCAATTAGATATCTACTACTTAATAATAAAGATACAAAGCTAAGGTTAATCAAATGGATTCTACTACTATAAGAATTTGATTTAGAGGTACATGATAGAAAAGGGGCTAAAAATCAACTGGCAGACCACCTATTGAGGCTAGAAAGTCAATCACATATAATTGAGGATGGGCATATTCGGGAGGAGTTTCCAAATGAAGAATTGATGGCACTGAGCATATAAGAGCTCCCATGGTATGCTGATGTAGTAAAGTTTCTAGTACGTGGTTTATATCCCCAAGATGCCACTAGTCAACAAAAGAAGAAATTGTTCCATGATTCTCTCTCATATATATGGGATGAGCCTTATTTTTTCAAGCAAAAAGTTGATCGATTAGTTAGAAAATGTGTCCCAGAAACTGAATCCAAACAAGTTCTTGAGAGTTTTCATTCATCACCTTTTGGATCATCATAGAGGTGAAAGATTATTAAAGTTGGGTTTATTTTGTCCCATATTATTCAAAGATACCTTTACTTTTGTGAAAGAGTGTGATCAATTCCATAAAATGGGCATTATCTCAAGGCATCATAAAATGCCCCTAAATAATACTCTTGAGATGGAGGTTTTTAATGTATGGGGGATAGATTTCATGAGACCATTTCCACCATCATATGATAATATCTATATATTGGTGGCGATAGATTATGTGTCCATGTGGGTGGAGGCTGTAACTTCCCCCATTAATGATGCAAAAGTGGTGATGAAGTTTGTCAAGAAGAATATATTATCTCATTTTGGCACACTCAGTGCAATCATTAGTGATGGTGGGACTCACTTTGTGAACACCACTGGCTTAAGAATCTATTATTAAAATATAGGGTTAGACATAAACTGGCCACAATGTATCATCCATAGAAGAGTGTCCAAGTGGAGGTATCCAATAGTGAGATTAAATAGATTCTTCAAAAAATAGTAAATGGCCAGTGCAAGAATTGGTTGAAAAAATTAGATGATGCACTATGGCATATAGAATAGCCTACAAAATGCATATTGGTACCTCTCCTTATTGATTGGTGTATGGAAAAAGTGTGTCACTTTCCCGTGGAGCTTCAGCATCAAGCTCATTGGGCAGTGAAGAAGTTGAATCTTGATCCAGAGGTTTTAGGGAAGAAAAGGATGCTTCAATTTCTTGAGCTTGATAAGTTTCACCTACATGCATATGAGAATGCAAAATTGTACAAAGAAAAGACCAAGAGATAGCATGATAGGCATATTCTGACTCAAGCCTTTGAACCCAGCCAAAAAGTTTTTCTATTCAACTCAAGGCTGAAACTTCTACTGAGTAAGATGAGGTCCAAGTGGTTTGGGCCATTTGAGGTAGTAAGGATGACCCCTTCCGGGGCTATTGAGCTGTGGCGAAAAGATAAGAGCATTACAATTTTGGTGAACGGGCAGAGGGTTAAGAATTATTAGGCAAATCATGAGGATAGACAAAATATGTCTATCATATTTTCAGATGAGTGAGGTTGAGTTTGGTCGTGCCGCAATATTAAATAAGGCATTGCGTGAAAGGCAACCCACAAATATAATTTAATAGCATAGTTTTCCTTTTATTTAAAAAAATGAGAAAAGAAAATCAAAAATACAAAAAAATGTGTCAAGCCATGACTAGAACTAAGATGCTAGGTGGGAGGCAACCTACCCTTTCTTATGTGTTTTATTGTTTTTGATGAGATTGTAGAATTGAGGAATGTATTTATATGGGGAAAAAAAGAAATTGCAGAATAATGTACTTTCGGGAAGCTACTAGGTGTGAAAAAGTTCCCTAGTCTCGAAGAAAAACAAAGACTAGCAATGGGGGAACCAAAATTCCCCTAAGTTTGCATTCCAGTGCATCTCTGCAATAGGAGCGTACTACACTCCCTATCCTCTGCGATAAGGGTGTGGCACACTGGAGATAAAAATTCAGCCACACCCATTACAGTAAGCCTCTGTGATAAGGGTGTGGCACGGAGGGGGTATTTCGGATCATTTTTCATTAAATAATTGGGTCTAACCCAATTTAAATTCTTTTAAAAAATTAATCCGTCCTTTACAAACACAAAATTCCCAATTTCTTCTCAATCTACAAGACCTAGCATACCATTCTCCTACATCTCTTCCAAATTGAAGAGTACTACGCCAGGCATATTATCCTTCTATATCCCAACCGAGTTCTCCTTCTCTTCTTTGCAAGTTCGACTAAGGTATATGTCTCATCCTTTTTTTTCTCACTCATACAAAATTGTGAGTAAATAAACACTTTTTGAATTCTCATTTCTAAGAGTGTAATGAATTCAAAACTTTAATTCCCATACACTATGTTTTGAATTGTGCTTGGAAGGTTGGGCCTAGAAGCTTAATTTTTTACATTCATGGCTGACTCTGTGTGCTTTCATATTCATTTTCTGCATTACACTTGAGAAAAACATGTGCACAGTTACAGAAGTGTAACTTTATAACATGCTGATTAATCTAATTCAAAATTATGTTTGGTGAGTGTGCTTTTACGTATGTGGTTGTATGCTAGTGTCAAACAGGGCACATGGTGCTTCCATGGAGATTTGTGTGTGTATATTGTTATTACTTTATGAGTATTTGTGTGTTGTATTGCTTGTGCACACAAGGAAATCATGGTATTCATGTAATGATCTTTGAGATGTGTTAACTTCAGAAGTATATTCTATTAATTATGGTGGCATGGGTGATTGGATAAGAAAAGAAATCTTGTTAAGTATAGCACTAAAGGAAAGTGATGGTCCGGTATGATGTAATATTGTGAACACTTTGTTGTGAAAAGTATGGTACATGCTTGGAGTCTAAGTAAAACGGTGTGACCTCAAGTTGTGATCTTGGGGCCAGTAACTAGATTTTCAAACTGGTTGACTGTTTGAATAAGTGTCGTGACTATATGGTTAATGGGGGAAAGTATGAGTACCCTAGTTCTAAATTTCTACACCTACACTAGCAACTAAGTATGGGGTGACCCCTAAAACCACCTACACTTGGTGTTAGCTAGCTACATAAGACTCACTTTGACTTGGATTTATTTGTGTGGGGTTTAGCAGGCACCATAACAAGAATATCATAAAAAGATAAGGATGTTGTTGTGCCTTTGGAGGCACCAAAAAAGAGAGTGTGGGCTATTGCTTATGTGACTAGAGCCTCGGGTGTCTCACTAGGTCATTCTCGGTGGGTTTAATAAGCAGAAAATAATGGTACAACAAACGCACTGAGTCCAAATATACCCCAGACAAGTTAATTGACCGGGAGAGTTTGAGAAGAGAGTTCCCAGGCATGGTTCAGAGAATCGAGGAGATATGGATAAACTTTATTTTTTAGCAGCCCACAGAGTGCAACCTGTAGTTAATCAGGGAAGTCTACGCAAATTGGAAGCCTAGGCAGTCGGATGAAGAGGTAAATATTCAACGACATGTGGTTTACTTTGATGCCCATCACTTGAATGTTCTACAAGGTACATCTGAGTCAGATTCTCTTCATCTCAGATAGCTGGATATCACTCCTCCCTATGCCGACATCAGATATTTATTATGTGGAAATAGATCAACGACTACATGGATTTACCACTGAGAAGGAGGTTATCACATGACATTTCCCTATGTATAGATAAACAGTGAATCATGAGTGCGGTTGAAAATCATTTGTCATTGCCTCACTCCAGGGAAGCACATGATAGAGGTTACTCAGGATTAGGTTTGCCTTTTGTTTATGCCATTATGCAAGAGGGCTTTAAGTTAATCTTTCCGCAGTGATTATATCAATAATAAAGAAGACTCGATATCATCAAGGACATAGGTATGGCTTCAGTGGGTTGCTAAAATGGTTTTTGAAAGGCTATGTTGTTGAGGAGAAAGCCTTGGACTACATACCATTGTTAGACACACGCATAGTGGATGTGACCCAAACACAGGATCTTGACATTGCTCATAGGATAATGCTGACACTACCCAAGCGTCATGCTCAGGATGATGAGATCATAGCCCACATATACGGACTACAGATACTATAGGTGAGAGTGGGAGCCCAGGTAGCCACTAGAGAGGAGATACATAGGGTGGAGCTTGACTACCCTCTTGGTCACCATGCTAGGACTTTATTGCAAATTGGACCAGACTTCTTTGAGCTGAGAATGGTGACATTACGATGGATAAGGATAGGTAGTTATTGTAGGATTCAAACATTATGTTTGAGGATGACGATGATATGGACCCAGATTTAGGTAATGAATCCTTACACCCGGATGTCGATAATGGCATGGATAAGGAGTGACCAGGGAGTTTTTACATCACCTCATATTTTTGTTTTGTTTTGTATTTGAAAGCGCTGGGGACAATGCTACATTTTAAGTATGGGGTGGTGGAGATTCTTAATCTATTATCTATTCTGGATGGATTGTTATTATTGATGTTATTCTGTTGGATATTATCATTATTTTTATTTGATTCTTATAAAGAAATTCTAGTACATTTGGTCTGTAATAGTTAGTAATTATTATTCTGAATTCGATTGTGTAGTAGTTAGTAATAGTTTAATCATTTTATTATTCCTAGTTTCGTCATTTTAGTTGCTTAATTATTTTCATGTCGGGCTTAGGAGTAATTTTTTTTATTTTTTAGGATGCATTCCAATAACTAGTCATAGTTTAGGTGCCTTTCTCGATGATGGATGGATGACGACCGTCCTAAGAAAAAGTAATTGTAGGGAGTAAATAGGTAGGAGAACCCGATCACTAATCTAATACTGGGTACTTTTTATTGGGCCATATAACTACATGACAAGAAAAATATTTTTCTATGAAGAAGAATGTCAAACTAAGGTGGGTTACTATTTTTAAGATGCCTAGGCTCAGTTATGTGATTCTTTGTTAATGTTGGCTTAATTTGAATTTTTACAATTTATGGGTCAAGAGTCCATAGGGATCTTGATTGATTTTAGCATGTGCCATGCGTAAGTGAGGTTTTCTATATATTCCATATGCAAAGTAATGTCTAGAACTTATCCGATGTGTTTACAAAGTGAAATAAAGTGTATTGAGCTTAGGAGATGATATAGGCATTTCTTTGGTAGCTGTATTCTGTACCTTCTTTGTCTAGCCTTATTTCATAACCCTAGTTAACCTCGCTGATCCTTAAACTCATTCATTGGCAGCCTTATAAGTAGCTTAATCCTTTTCTTTTAATTGGCCCCAAATTTGATCCCAAAACTCCTAAGTGCTTTGATTGAAAAATTGAGTTGTTTATGAGTGCAAAAGTGAAGAGGAAAAGATTGAAATTAATTCCCTGAAAAATTAGTTTTGGTGTTGTATAGTTTATATGTTGATGGGAAGGAGTAGTGAAATTAACATAACAACGATCCCAAATGCGTTATGAGAAGTTAATACTCCCTACTTAAAAGTTGTGAGCTAGATTAAAGAGATGGGGCGGGAAAAACATAAAAGAGCAGAGGGTGACAAATATTGGTGGAAAATAGGGTGATTGGAGAATAGTTTGGTAAAAAGTGTGATGTATTAAAGAGCTTAGGGAAGATAGTTACTATACTACCCAAAATAGTACCTACCTGTCTCGCATCCTACATTACAACCTGAAAGGTCCTATTTGATCCTAATCATTAATATTCTGACATTAGTAGAGAAGTACACTAAGGGAAAGCTTATGGTTTATCCTATTCCATGTGTGAAAACTTTGGGAGAGTGAGCAAAATTTATTTGGTGTACCCAGTCTTATGATATATTACACAATGATGAACGAATATGGGTAATTCTCTTATTGTGAGGGTGCTTGTGGATGTTAGGTGACCAGTATGATTCCTGGCTGAATAATGTCCATGAGTTTTCCAATATTATAGAGTCCGCTCTTGAGATTAGAAAGTCTAAAATAAGCGTTCTGGTGTTTACTCTGTGATAAGACATGTGTGGGATGAAAATTGATAAGTCATGTGTAGTCACTATGTCCCCAGTAGAAGTATCTTGTTAAGATAGTGAAGTGAAGCTTTTGTATGTTGAGAATAATTATGTATATTTGTTCAAAGGCGAACAAGACTCTAAGTAGGGGTGGTGATCTTGGATTTATTTACACATCCAAGTACCAATTATGACTAATATGTTTACTTATTCTATGAGCTAAATCTTGTAAAAGGTCTTATGTTAAGCTAAAATTGTACTCTTAAGCTAATGGATATGATTAGTGTTATAGGTTTTGAATTTGGTGAAAATAAACGTGATTAGGCATGAATGTCAAGCTATGGATCATGGGAAACATTGGAGAAACAGGGAGAGCATAGAGAGAGTGGAACAAGGCATACAAAGTATAAGATAAGCAGCCAACGGAAGAAGAATACACATGGAACTGGAAAGGCAGTTTTAACATAGCAGCGTGCCATGCCATGTAGTCTCTGTGATAAGGACATAGCACATTGGTGGTTTATTAGTGAATGGCAAATTCCAATGAGCATGCGGGGTAGTGGCGTGCCATGCCATTTAGTCTCCATGATAAGGGCATAGCACAAAGGCTGCATCAAAATCGTATGGCACATTCCAGTAAGCTTCCGCGATATTAGTGTTCTATGCTACTTAGCCTCCACGATAAGGGGGTGTCACGCTGATGTATTTAAACCATGAAAAGCATGCAAGTATAAAAGGAACACTTGTAATATTTTAGCTTATGTTTTGCATATGTCTAGGCAAGGAAAAAAATTATGAGGGCTTTGTTTTAGGGTTATTTCACCATTCAACTCTCTTACTTTTAATTTTGTATGATATTTCTATTTCATGGATGTTGATTATGAACATGAGTGGCTAATTTTCCTTGTTTTGGGGTTGAAGCCAAACACATGATTGTACTTTGTTATTCTTAGAGTTGGTTAAACGTTGGTTTATCATATGAGTTGTTCTTAATCTCTTGTTCTTACTATTTGTCCATCATTGAAATACATGTTTAACTCTTTTTGTGAACTCGGAAGGATGATCATTAGAATACATCAAATGGTTTAAGGAACAGTTTATCTTCTAAATATCAAAGAATTTGGATTCGCATCTAGGATAGTAATATACCTAAAAAAAACTTATTTAGTTCAACTACAGGAAGGTAACGTAAAGCATCTAAAATGGATTATTGAATCCTCACTCAATGATGTAATTGTGAAATCCTTTTAGGTAGATGATTAGATGTTTGAAAGACCATAATCATATTATTAATCAAGTGAACCAACAGCCCGGTAACCAACCTAACTTACAAGAAGGATAATGATTTACATGATTGTTGAGATTGCCTCAACCCTGGAATTTCTTCTCGTATTGATTACATCTTTGTCTACATTGAGATTGTTACATTTTATTACTCTCTTACTTGTTATTAGTTACTAAATTTTCACAAACTCTGTGGTACTTTACAATGCTTGATTAAAATATTGTCGGAACTAAAGTTAAGTAAATTGCTAAACAAGTAATCATTGTGGGTTCGACATCAGATTCTTTAGAGTCACTATATTACTTGTCCAATCACGTATAATTGCGTGTACATTAAGCCGCAATAATTATTTTTATTAAATGGCATTGTGTGGAAGCCAAGTGTTGACCCTTTTGGGGAGTGAATTCATCGTAGAAACATGACGATTATGGCTACCTCAAATTACGATGGTAAAGAATATCCACCCCTTAACACTCTACACCCGATGCCAGCAATTCCAGAATATTCACTACTAAAATGCGTTCCACTTATTGATCTATGCTACATCCAAAAGAATCCTTATGAATTTTTGTCCAAAATAAAAGTAACCATGTCATCCGTAATCCAACCTCTTGTTATTGATCCATCCACATCCCTGTTAAGATACGTGCATTGTACGTGTGTGTTACATACTGCCAAAAATTCTATTATTTTTCTTCATGTATGTATAACAAACATCAGACGACTTGAATCAAAATTAAAATAAGACAACTTCATATTAACGAATAAAGCATGCTAATCAACTAAGCGAGACAACTCTCTTTTGGGAAGCAATCAATAGGTTTTATTACTCTACCCCTAGATTTATTATCACATGCATGACGCTTAGTGGGACAAGACTTTTATTTAAATAAAAATAATAATTTAAAAAAGTGCTAAAAGTTTGATTTTTCTAAGTACTTTATTCGGTGGCGCATATATTTGTAATGATAAGGTGGGTTTTACTTTGATATCCTCACCCTCTTTAAAGGAAACTAAATTTCACCCATAAGCTATGAAAATTATTTGTTTTTTTAATGGAGCATGTTTTTTCATCTTCTCTTGTTTTAGTTTAAATGTAAAATCTGATTCTCCATAATCAAAAGTAATCAAACACACTGAAAAATGATTTCTTCCAGCCAAACCTATCCTAGAAAAGTATTTTTATTCATACAAAAGTTTCCTGAACTAAAATTCATGAACTGCAAAGACTTTTAAGTTTTCCAATTCATTATTTAGATGTTTCATGAATGTCAATAAATCCAATATAATCTCGTAAGTAGAGTATGAGGAGGGTATTGTGCATCCAGACCTTACGCCTACCTTCAGAAGGCCAAGTGTAATACCCCATATTCTTCCTAGTGTATGGATAGCTTACGACTTATCCTTCAAGTCATTTAGACTCATACGAGTCATATGTTGTAGTCGTATCCAAGACAGTGTGATTGAGTTGACATTCTTTTTTAGTATGAGTTGACCCTAGGAGTCATCAAGTAAGGTACGAGTCATACATGATAAGTCGTACCCAAGTCAGTGTGAGGTAAGGTGCATTTTGTCTGGGGTACAAGAGGGTGAATACTAGTCGCTAAGAAGGGTATGATTCGTATGGACCCAAGTCATAAGGACATCAGTATAGACTCTCAGAGATTTTGTCCAAGATAAGAGCCATGGATACTAGTTGTATGTTCTACTCATATGATGACCAATGTAGACCATCTTAATTCTACCTAGTTTACTAGTCAGAGACCCAGTCTTACCCTATCTTACGAGTCATATGATTGACTCAGATCCGATTGGGAACGTGATTTCCTGCATATTTTTCCAGGGGCCTTTGTATCTCTTTCCACTCCCTTAAAATCCAAAGCCAAGTTGTTTTGACTTCAAAAGGGGTGGTATAAAAGATCCCAAACCCCTTATTCACATCATGATCTCCAATTTTATTAGAAACAATTAAAAGAGCGGTTTTTCCTTCTTCCCCAAACAGCTAGGGTTTCTTAAGAACAAGAACAACTTCAAAGATTTTTTTCAAAGCTTCTACTACAAGTATGTGGGGTATTCATCAGTGGGTTCATTTCACCCATTGAGTCCCAGAAATCCTCTTTTTGTATTGAGTATGACCTTTTACTCTTTACTATGATTCAATTTAGTGAAAATAAGGATATTTCCCATGTTTCCTTATGGAGTTTACATTCAAGTCATGTTAATAATTTTTCCATGTAAATTATGATTTTATATGATTTAAATTCCAAATTTCTATGTCATGTTTGGCAAATACCAAGTCAAATTGTTAAATTCATGTATTTAGCTATGTAAACATGATCCCCTTTTCAAGTTCACTTACTCCCACGTTGTAATTCATTAGATTATCAGTTATTTAAATGCATTGTGTTTTGGGTTTCCCAAATTATGACTTCCTAAGAATATTTTGGTGATGTTATCATATTTAAAGTGTCATTCAGTACTGGCAGGTTATGAATACCTGATACCTATGTGTTTACTTATGTTAACCATGATTTTCATCATTATACTCAGTTATTATGATCATGTTGAGCACTATCGATTATGGTGTTCAGGTGAACTTAAGTTGGTACCAGTGTCAGTTCAGTTGGGATTAGGATTTAACATCAAGCGAACCCAGGGATGGGGGCTCACCTGCTAGTAGCTAGCGTAGGTTTGATAGTCTTCCTGCTAGTTGTGGGTCAACATATATCTCATAGGAGCACCTGCCAGTAGAGGGTGACTCCCTAGTCCTTCGAGACACCAGTTTAGTGGATCCACATAGCTAGTGTTAGTACCCGTGGTAAGGTATTGCCACCTTTCAACTGGGGTTACAGGTTGGACCCCGATTAGCTCAAATTGGGGTATGTCGGTTACATGTTACCTCCCATGCTTTCATTTTATTTAATCAGACTCAATACAATTTAGTTTTACATGATCAATATACATTTACCAGTAAATTAGTATTTCAGACATCAGCTAATCGATATTCAGCAAATCATAAATCAGCTATACAGTTATTATTCATTCATTTGATCATATCATCTCGGTATAGGCTTATGTTAGTCATGCATCCATCATTATGTATTCAGGAATTCATGTCCAGTACTTGCATGATCCCAGCTAGTCCCTACCTCTTATACTAGTACATTCAAAGTACTGACTTCATACTTTCTTTTGCATACATTTTCCTATAACATAGGTTCAGACGCGCAGTTTTTCGCCGCTCTTAGCTAGTCCTGCATACATCTCAGCAGCAGTAGGGGTGAGTCCTCATCCATCGAGGACTTTATGATTTTCATTTATTTGTAGTACTTTACTAAGTTAGTTAGTTGGAGTTTGTTGGGGGCTTGTCCCTTCAACTCCCCATACTTTAGAGGCTTTCAGATTTGTTAGACTAGATGTTCATACAGTTAGTTTATTTCCAGTCTATTCAGTAGTTTCATACATATTGAACTATATTTTAGTATTTTCGTTGACAGTATCTTGTCATTTTATCTTCCGCACATGTTATTTTTATCATATTATTCAGTTCTCACAACAAGTACCTGATCATGGGTTAGCTTGTGGTCACTTGTGGCCATAAGCACCGTTATCGTGACTAGGGGGTAGCTTTTGGTCGTGACACCACGAGACAATTTTCGATAGACCCTCTGCACAAAACCAACTTCATGAATGTAATCGATACAAAACTTTCAAATAAGTAATGGCAATCATCAATAGCATCCAAAGCCAATACTAAGAGATAACGACACAGCTACTTTGACCCATGGGTGTTCACACGATCACCCTTCATTGAAAAATTATATTATCCATATAGAAAAAAATAATTATGCATATAAGTCAAAAACAACTTTTTGGTTATATATACTAAATCTTTAAACACCCTTAGTAAAATTCCTACCTTTGCGACTGATAAGAAATACAAAAGTCAACTTGTAAAATTATTTCTACAAAATAATTCATCCCTTATTAGGGTTGTTTAGCAATATAATAGCAAGCACAAAAATAAAAATTTCATGAAAAATCAAACAAACTTAAGGATGGCTAAAAATTCAACCATCTTAGCAACACACAACCTACTGGCATTCTGTCGCCTTTCATTTTTTCTGTCCATGATCATTTCACAGTCAGCTATAGGTGTGTCATAACTTATCTAATCACATCACTTTAAGATTTCTTTGGCCTAGCTCAACGTTTCAAAATATTCATCATATTTAACCTCTTACACCTTCTCACTGGAACATTCATGTATCTTCTCTTCTCATGCCCGAATCATTTGTTGCATAAAAGTATGAGTCAGAATAGCAATAAGATAAAATTAAGTACGATAGTTCATATAACCTAATCATATATTATCTAAATTTATTTGGTATTCGATATGTAATTAGGCCATTACATTGCCCTAATTCTCCAATGCAAAGTGCTTGAAAAACTCTCTTCATCTTAATTAGTTTCAGAAAGAAATCAAAGAAAACATGGATTTCTAACATTAAATAAAATAATTCATCCCTAGTTAAAGGTTGTTTTGCAATATAATAGCAAACATAAAAATAAGAATTCATGAAAATTATACAAACTTAATGGTGGCTCAAAATTCAACTACCTTAGCAACACGCAACCTACTAACCTTCTCCTCCATCCTTTCATATCTTCTTGTCTATGATCATGTCAACAGGCATCTTCTACCTCTCAAAAAGATATTGAATTAATCAATATAAAATTTTGCAACTTATAATACTTTTCATATAATTTTTGAATATCTAAATTTAAATTTTAAAATATTAAAGTAATCTAATCTAGTTTAGCTCTGAAAATTAGTCAAATGGCTCTATAATTTTGAAACCCTAAAGAACTTAAATTTATGGAAATCGAAAGTATTAATTAGAGCCCGTTTGGGATTACTCTTATAAAACGGCTTATTTGAGAAACACTTTTATAAAATAGTTTTTCAGAAAAGTGCTTTTGAAAAGAAAAAGCAATTTGTACTTAGTAAATTCATTTGAAAAGTGCTTTTGATAAACAAATTATTTTTAGATAATCTTTTTCAAGAAGTGTTTTTTTAAAGCAAATGACCAAAAAGGACATGTATCAATAAACTTTTACTACTAAAAAATATATAGAGAAAATTTATTTTAAATATCTATTATAATATTTTTAATTAAAATTCTGTTTTTATTTAATTAAAAAGTACGTACTCTAAAATTTTCAATCATTATTTATATACATAAATACATTAAAAAATATTAAATAATTATATATTACTTAAATAATTTAAATATTACTTAAAAACATCAAAAAAAAATGAATATAAAAATTATTTCTTAAATTAAATCACTACATATGAAAAAATAACGATAAAAATAACTAGTTCTGCATACATCACAAAAATTCTCAACGATTTCTTTCCTAGTTTTATCACACAATATCTCCATACTAGTAGAAAATTTATCTTGTATTTCTGAAAGTATACCAGAAGGCTCATCTCTTTCTTTGGTTTTTGTGATGATGTCTTCGTTAACATAATAGTTAAAGTATTTATCAGTAGTAGAGCATTGTCGTATGAAATTAAGTATAGCCATAGTATTTGTAACAAGATGAACTTGGTTGTTGAATTTAAAAGATGGCACTGAGCGTAGAAAAGCAAATCTATTTTTTCAAATTCCAAATATTCTTTTAATTGTACATCTCAAACTGGAGTGACAGAAATTGAAAGTCTTATTTGAATTTTTGAAGTTAGAATTACGTCTGAAATCAGGGAGATGATAACGCTCCCCTTTATATGAGCCTAAATAACCAATCGTTATTGGATAATTCAAGTTCACTAAATAATATTTATCTACACTAAAGAATTGTGCTAAAAATATGAAGTATAAAATTTTAAAATCAAACTTATAAAATATGTTGATTAATTAATAAAGGATATATATATATATATATATGGGCGGGGGGGATGATAAGGATATTTTTGTCAGGAAAAAAATAATTTTCTGTTTCTGCTTCTGCTTATTTTGAAAAACAAAAATTTTCTGCTTCTTCCCAAAAGCAGAAAAACTGCTTTTGCTTCTCTCTAAAAGTACTTTTGCAAGTTTATCAAATACGCTAATTTTCAAAAGAAGTATTTTTTTTTTCAAAATAAGTGTTTTTGGAGAAATAAGAAATCCCAAACAGGCACTTAATCTCCATAAACAATAGTCCCACTTCCCAAAATAACTTAAGCTCCAATTGTTGAAAAAGATGTGAAGTTGTTATCCAAGTCGAGGCACCAACTTCCATATAGCACCGAATGATATCAGCTCTCAAAGTCAAAACAACCAATGCAATTCATTAGTCCTTGTTATCCTCCAAATTATATGTACATAATACATGTAAAGAAAACATATGTACATAATACATGTAAAGAAAACATAAGCACAGAAATATATGCAGATGGTGGAAAGGAGTGTGCTAAACCTCATGAACAAAGGAAGTTTAGATAGAGAAGGAGATATACATGTAAAGAATAAAACTACAACTTATATTCAGTGGCAATGAAAAACCTCAATTTAACGATAAACCAATGTTGATTCTTCAACCTCAATCCATCATAAAAGTTTCTTACTTGATACGTAGGCACCGATTAAACAAACCAATACCTCTAAAATTAATTTGCCTTCAATGTTTTATTTATCAACTATGCCTTATTATCATCGTTCATCCGTCGTCAAGATACTTATGAAATCCGCACAAAAAAATCAAATATTATCAATATAACTCACTTCTATCATCTTGTTCACCACGAAGGTCGCTCTTACCTTATCTTGAATAATCTCATTCCTCATTTCTAATCCTATCACATCGTTATTCCTCATTCCTAATCCTATCACACGTAGATCAGCTTGTTCCAATCTTCAGTATATGTTATATTTTATTGTCTCAATTTATATGATATAAATAAAATTTAGATAATTAATAATATTTTTAATATACTTTTAGATATTTTAAGTTAGCTCTTGTAATTTATAATACTTTTTTTGCATTGTAATTTATTATTTTAAGCTATTAACTGTTGTAATTTATAATACTGTCTTTATCCAAACTTGTGTAACATTGATAGTCAATTATATTTTAAAAATAATTTAAATTTTAAACTATTGTGATTTATAATACCCTTTCTTCTTTCCAGTTTAAATGACACTGATATAATTTCGAGAGTCAATCAAATATCACGGTTGAAGTAACGAAGTAGATATGTCTTAAATGATTCATAATAACTAATTAGGAGTGATATAGCAAAATTGTTATTAAAATATACTTATGAGAAAATTTAATGAGTCTCATATAAGATGTCAAGTTAATTTAAAACATCAAAAGTTAATATATCATTAATGTATATTTTACTTTTTTTAATTAAATATTATTAATTTTTTAATAATTAAATCACTTCTGACCATTAATTAGGGGTGATATAGTAAAATTATGACCGAAGCAACTGCAATGGACATATCATAAATGTCTATTTTACCTTCTTTTTTTTTTATTGAAAATGATTAATTTTTTAATACGTAAGAATCAACCAATTGTCACGATCAAAGTAGCGAAGCAGACATGTCTTAAATGACTCCTAATAACTAATTTGAAGTGATATAGCGAAACCGCTATAAAAAACACATGAAAAAAAAATTAAGTGAGCCTCATATAAAATGTCAAATTAACTTAAAACATCTAGAGTTAATTTATCATTTTATGTCTATTTTATCTTTTTAAATTAAATATTATTTTTTAATACTTAGATGACTTATAATAATTAATTAAGGGTGACATAGTAAATTACGGATGAAACAACTGAAGCAGACATGTCATAAATGTCTATTTTACTTTTTTATTAAATATTATTATTTTTCTAATACGTAAATGACATATAATAAATAATTAGGGGTGATATAGTAAAATAACAAAGAAAGCAGGCATGCCAACGTATACTTACAGTTGAAACAGTTGAGGTAGACATGCCGTAAATGTTTATTTTACTTTTTTAATAAATATTATTAATTTTCTAATATGTAAATGACATATTGTCAAACCCTTTTTTAACTCTAAAAAAAAGATATTAACTTTAAGTTCGAAGGGGTTTCATTATTAAAGTGACAAAATAAAGATTTGTTCCCAAAAAAAGGATTATTTTTACATTCAAAACTCAGAGTCGCCACTTGACATAATTCGATGTGTCAAGTCACCTTTGGAAGATCCTTTTCAAAACAATTTGACTCTTTAACTGATTTGCCAACAGAGATTCCTACTAAGGAATTCTGTTGACCGGGGGAAGGTGTTAGGCACTACTCGATCCCGTGGTTCGACCACGGTCACTTGGTAGGGAGTATCGACTAATTTTGACACTAAAATGTATAAACCACATAAAACACATAAATATGCATCAAACAACAATAAAAAAAATAAAAATAATAATGTTCAGTCCAATTATACAATCCAAAATAAAAAAATTGCGAAAAATATAAATCCTACTCTAACCTATACTAATCGTAGACTATGCTTCCATGCTCTACCCGATGTCTTGGGCCTTGATCAGGAACATCTTCTGGGTACAAAATACTTCGAGGCATTCCCCGGCGAATAAACACATGAAACCTCGGGGTATTCCCCGACCAAATGAATATACTTGAGTTGAATACGAGAAACTAGGAAACATTCACACACATTCCACGTTCAAACATCCAACAAAACACTTATTCCTAAATTTGCCTACCCGAACCTACATTTGCATATTTTCTTCAACACGCTATAATTCTATAATGCTTTAAATCAACAATAAATCGAAATTAACTCGAATCTATCCTTTTCGTCAACTTTCAATTCCCGCCCCAACATTTTTTTTTTATCAATCACTATCAAGATTACTCAAATTCATTCACGTATCACCGAAACCAAATCATCTAGCACATAATCATAACATCAACTAGATCAAACATACATAGTCAACCCACAAATAATCATAGCCCATTCAACAAATTAAAATAAAGAATAGAGAACGAGTTAAAGAAATGGACCTTCCGATAATCAATTTTGGTTGATAATAATATTAAAGAAGCCCTGGATTTAGAATCCCTAATAGAAAACCTCAACAGCAACACAATCCAACTCAGTATCACAAAATTAATGCTCTAAACTGATTGCGATAAATAGATTGAGATAAAATGGGACCCCAAGACTAAAGACAGTAGCATAAACGATGAACTCAAAACCTTGAAATCTAATAATGACCTAAAGAACAGTCCAAATCTATTCTCCGGTGAGCTGCGAAGGCAAAAACTGATGATAAAAATGTCGGACTCAAGTGACTATGTCGTTTTCCATCCCCCTTTGACTAGAAATCAAAAGAAGCGAGAAGCTTTTTAGTGAGTTTGGGACTAGTTTGTACGAATGACGATCTAGAGAAGAGATTCTGGTGACACTGTAACCGGAACAGTGACCAGAAATTCCCCCAAAAATTCAGTTTACTTCCCCCAAATTCTCACGCCATTTTTTCATTTCTTTTCACTGTACCAGTCATGTGTGTGTGTTCTGTGTGTCTCTATGTGTTAAAGAAAAGATGGAACTTCTATGGTCTGTGCTTTTTTGTGCGAAGAAAAAGATAAGAAAAGTCAAAAGAAAAGTTAAAAAAAATGGACTCCTCCCTGATTTTCTTTGTATCCTTCGTTGATGAAGAAGAAGCCTCTTTCTCTCTATACCTATATCTATATATTGTGTATTTCTATTCAAGAAAAAGAAAAACGTATAAAGAATAGGGTAGCGGGTCATGTGGGTAGGTAGGGTAGGGGTATGGGGTGGGGTAGGTTGTTAAGTGAGAAGTGAGGTGTTATTTGGATAAAAACAAAAATAAGTAAAAAAAATAAAGTGGTTATTTTATTTTATTTTTCTTGTGGGAAAATTATAGAATGGGGTTAGAGTATGATAGGAAGTAAGAATTATTTTTGACGGAATAAAGATACGTGTCTACATCATGCCCCCTTTGAATGTAAACACCAAGTGTTTTCATACAAAGAAGTAGACAACAAGATAGAAATTTGTACCGATCATTATTCAAAGAAAGAAACAGAAGAAAGAAGGACGACCGAGTATTAACGAACACCCTACCTACCCAAGTTATGAGGAAATCAAGTGACAGGTATCTTAAAAGATTGGAAAGAAGTGGACAATACCGAGTTAGAGAGTCGAATGAGGTTCCATCGAGGTTTCGGTCTGCGGCTCTGTCATTACATCAAAAATAAAAATTACAAGTTAACAAATAAATGAAATTATAAAAATCCTATCTATGCAGCTTCTTTTGGACTCTTGACTTGAGTTTCATCACCCTATTCTTCAGGCAGGCTCCTGACTTGTAATTTCTTTTAAATTATTGCTTGGCTTCTAATTGCTTCACTTCGTTGCTCGACTTTCATTTATTTGACCTGGTCTTCAGGTGGGTTCCTGACTTGCAATTTTTTTAATTTCTCATTTCATCACCTTGTTCTTCAGGCGGGCTCCTGAAATCATAATAAAACTAAAAGGAGAATTATCCTAAACAAAGATCATGATAAAGAAAGATTTCATTGTTTGAAATTATGGTCCCATTTTCCAAGAGGATCCTGAAAAGAAAGTAAATCCCCATTTTCCACGAGGGTCCTGAACAGAAAGTAAATTCCTATTTTTCAGGATGGTCCTGAACAGAAAGTAAAATCTCATTTTTCAGGAGGGTCCTGAACAGAAAGTAAAATCTCATTTTTCAGGAGGGTCCTGGACAGAAAGTAAAGTCCCATTTTTCATAAGGATCCTGAACAGAAAGTAAAGTCCCATTTTTTAGGAGGGTCCTGAACAGAAAGTAAAATTCTATTTTTCAGGAGGGTCCTAAACATAAATTAAATTTCCATTTTTCAGGAGGGTCCTGAAGAGAAGGTAAAATCCTATTTTTCAGGAGGGGCCTGAACATAAAGTAAAATCCCATTTTTCAGGAGGGTCCTGAACAGAAAGTAAAGTCCCATTTTTCAGGAGGGTCCTAAACAAAAAATAAAATCTCATTTTTCAGGAGGGGCTTGAACATAAAGTAAATGCCCATTTTTTAGGAAGGTCCTGAACAGAAGGTAAAATCCCATTTTTTAGGAGGGGCTTGAACATAAAGTAAAATCCCATGGATGCATTTCCAATGGTAGCTGAATTAAGTGGGGAGAATTTGTGTAATACCCCGATCGTTCATTAAGTCTAAATCCATCTTTTGAGTATATGGAAATGATTTCCAAAGTGAATGATGATTGAACTATGTAGAATTTCCCTAATTTCGACTTTTTGTCCTATAGAGCATTGAATAAGCTTTCCATCGATACCAAATTCGCCCAAATCTGACACTCGGGGTGAAGAGTTAGAGTTATTTAAGTAAGACAGTGTGCCACCTAGCACTTTAGCGCATCCCGGAGCTAGCCAAAATGACAATTGTCATTTTTCAGTGAGTCTCCGCTATATTGACGCATCGCGCCAAGGCTTAAATTAGGATTGTCAAATTCCAGTGCACCAACGCGATTCCACCGCGTTGTGGTGCCCTTCCAGGTCATAACCAAGGTGACAATGCAATTTCACCGCGTCGTGTCACTGAGCAGTTTCCCAATTGTCCAAATCCAGTGAAGGACACAATCCTGGCGCGTCACGCTTGGGCCAAAAATTAGGCTTTAGTTCTAGAATTTGCTTATGGGTATTTTGGTCTTTTCCACCTGTTCTTACCCTCTCTATATATATCCAAGTAGAGAAGAGAAATTCATTTCTCTCCAATTTCTTTCCAAGAACATTCAAGAAGCTAGGATTTTCTCTCAACACAATAATCCAATCTTCTCCAAGAAAATTCAAGAACCTTTCATAAATACCTTCAAGTGGTTCAAGATTTAAGATATCTAAGTCAAGTCATCAAGAAATTTAGCTCAAGAGTGCGAGAAAGAAGTTCCAATCAAGTTTCTTCATCTCAAAAATCATAATCAAGTTATGTGGGGCTTGAAAAAGAATATCCTTTCATTCTTGTGCCCAAAGATTTGATTTGTACTATTGAAATTTCATGATCTTTGCAAGTGGGTTTACACCAAACTAATTTATTGATGATTTATGAGATTTGAGTTGATTAAGTTTGATATTTATAATTATTTTACCATCACATTTCTTAAATTGAGAAATTTATGCCATGAGATGTATATTGATATTATGAAATGATGATTTCTAAAGTGGTTTCAGACAAGTGTCATGATTTATGCTTTTCCATGAGAAGTTTGACTATTGAATATATATTGATATTGAGCTTGAGAGTTAAGAATGAGTTCTATGATGTTTTTCTTGAAGTTTTTGATACTTGATATGATTTGATAAGCAAGTCCACTTGATGTTGAGAAAGATTGTTTTGAGTTTGAGTCGAGTTAGGAATCCACAAGTTGTATATGATTTACAGATGAGATATATTTATGATTTGGTCTTCATGATAGACCCTTGAGTTGATTAAGGTGGATTTCCTAATGCGTTCTGAGCTTGACTCTAGGAGTAGTATTTAGCACCGAGCGGGAAGTGTGGGTTCAGTGCATCCTACTTTCCCAAAACTACGTGCCACCGTAGGATAAATATTAAGGGCCGAAGGACAAGACAGTGATCACTAAAATTAAGGTTCTACTTCGATGGCAAGGATAGAACAGCTCTTCCCAATGTGGGAAAGACATTGGACTCCATGTAGGATCACATGGTTTATGTCGGTTTTAAGAAACTCCCAAGTCTATAAGAGTTTACGTTTCTTGAGTCACCAAGTCACTCTAAGTCTTGAGCAAAAGAGTTTCGAGTTGAGTCCAATGATTTTTAAGATTTATGAAGCATGTGTTACTGTTAATGATTTATGAGAAACTATATTATAGTTTAATTCAAGCGAAGAGAGTCATAATTGTCAGCGTGCATGATTTTATTTTAAACTTATGATATTATTTAAAAATGCTGCATACACCCCCACATACTCAGTACATTCCCAAAGTAAAGACCCATATATATATATATTTCTATGTGCTACATTGTCTCATAATGTATGTACAGGTGGTAGCACACATACCATATTCACTCAGTTTGCAGCTTCTAGTCAGCAGGTGGTGAGTCCTTTTGATTCAAGGGCTTGAGTTAGTTATACAGTTCAAGAAGTATTGTATTTTCTTATTTTAGTCGTATTGAGATTGGATAGTTGGGAGTCATGACCCAGTAGAGGCTTCATAGACAGTCAGTAGAAGTTGATGTATTCAGTTTCAGCTTCATTTTGTAAAAACAGAGTAGTAATCTTGTAAAGTTCATATTTGTATTGATAAGTTCAGAGAAGTGCTATGTTTTCGCTGATTTTATATAGATTTAAGCATTTTATTCAGTTGCTTATGAGTTATGTCAGTAGGAGGGTTAGCTTGGGGTCACTTGTGTCCCTAAGCACCGTGTGACATCTCGGGACCCAAATTTTAGGGCGTTATAATTTTCCCATGTTTCAACAAAGAAAATTTGTCAGTTAAAACTTAGTGGTGGCTTGCAGCACTTGGTTTTCCAGATATCTGCTCCAGCACTCGTTCCTTTTATCTTTGTTTCAGATTACTTACACTTGCCCCTGTCTTGTCGCATCATTGACCCAAACCAGATCAAGGGAAATGACCTTGACTCAAGCACCGAGTTTCTATTTTACCATGCCTCTGAGATGCATCTTTTGACATCTGATACTCCTATGAATCCAGCAACCTTTGGTTGATAAACTACCTTTGCCTTGCTTTTAATTATGATCGTGTTTCTCTCATGTGCTGGTCTTGGCTTTTATCTTACAATTGGGAAGATTGATACCAAGTTTTAAAGTCCTTTCTCACTTGTTTTGACACAGAATAGACTAAAAATATATAAAGAAACGACGGTGACTTTCTTTTGATAAAGACATAAAAGGACAAAAACATGAATGTGTAAATGAAAGAAAAAGGGCAATGTCCCTCAGAAAACTTATCTGAATGTGGAAACCAACTCCAATGACTATGACATGCACTTTAGATTGGGATGCCTGATCTTCCTATCCAAACTTTCCATTTTCTGTTAAGTTCATGTCTTTGCCTCTGAATTGCTTCTTCAAGCCCGTTAGACTCGTACAATTTCTTTAATTGATGACATCTTGAAAGATTTTTGCCAACAAGCCTCTTTCCTTTTCACTTTTCTCAAACTCACCATCGTCTTATGGTGCCCGTGGAGGTTTTCACCAATAAGACTCTCTCATTTTTTATTTTTCTCAACTTACCATCGCCTTATGGTGCCCGTGAGGGTTTTCACCAATAAGACTCTTTTTTTTATTTCTTTCCTGATTCCTTATGCTGAGGAAGATAAGTAGTTTCCAAAATGCGTCATCATATCCATTGCATGCTTAGCCTTAAAATTCTCAAAGATTGATCTGAAGGTCTTTCTTTGGTTGTAGCTTGACTTTTAGATAGGGTTAGAAAGAAAAGATAACATGAGGCTCAAACGACACTTGAAGTGGGATAGGACTTACAACTTTTGGAATCAACTCAAACAATGAGGATTAACTCATGCCCCATTTTTTGACTGGATAATTCTAAATTGTTTATTTGGTTGGACCGAGCCCCGAATAGGGAAACCTACGTATCTCACTCCCCGAAAGAGGAGAATCAGGTCGCACGTAGTTACATCATCTTGTTCTTTGTTTTGATTTGATTTTTTTTAATTGGTTTTCTCTTTTTTTTCCATGATTTTTTTTCTTGACACTTTATTTTTTTTACTCTGTTTTGATTCCAAAAGAGGGGTATGAAAGAAAAATAAAACTAAGCTCAAACGGGGTAAACAAAGGATGACATAATGAATGGGTAGCAGAATGAAATGCCTTCATCATATCAATCTTCAAAAAATGCTAGTACACAATAGAACCAACAAGGAATAAAATATCATACATAATATGTTTTTACTACATCTGCATTGATAGCCATTTATGCCATTTTGCCTTCAATATCTATCAAATATAAGGCTCTATTGGGCAACACTTTCTTCACAATAAAGGGACCTTACCAATTTGGGGAGAACTTGTCTTTCGCTTTGATCTGATGAGGAAGGATATGCCTCAATACCAACTGACCAACTTCAAAATATCTGGGTCGTACCTTTTTGTTATAAGCTCAAGCCATTCTCTTCTGATATAATTGGCCATGACATACCGACGTCAGTTTTTTTTCATCAATCAAGCTCAACTGTTCCAATCGGGTTTTGACCCACTCATTATCATCAACCTCTATTTCACTAATGACTCAAAGAGAGGGAATTTGAACTTCTGCAGGAATGACTACTTCTATTTCGTACACCAATAAATATAGGGCTGCCCCTATTGAAGTGCAAACAATAGTGTGATAACCTAGCAGTGCAAACGGCAACTTCTCATACCATTGCCTGGACCCTTGTACCATTTTCTGCAGTATCTTCTTGATATTCTTATTAGCAGCTTCCACAACACCATCTTCTTTTGGATGATATGGAGTGGAATTTTGATGTGCGATCTTAAATTATTGACACACTTCTTACATTGAGATTGGCAGCATTGTCTGTAATGATCATCTTTGGAATTTCAAACCTACAAATGATGTTGGCATGAACAAAATCTACCACTGCTTTCTTTGTTACTAACTTGAAAGTTACTACTTCTACCCACTTTGTAAAGTAATCAATGGCCACCAAAATAAATCTATGCCCATTTGACGCTTTTGGCTCAATCGGCCCAATCATGTCTATCCCTCAAGCTACAAAAAGCCATGGAGCAGACATCGTGTGCAACTCAGCAGGAGGAGAATGTATTAGATCACCTTATACCTGACATTGATGACATTTCCGAATGAAATGAATAGAATCCCTCTCCATAGTAAGCCTATAATAAACTGCTCGGAGGATCTTATTTGATAAGACATGACCGTTCATATGAGGCCTGCATATTCCAGAATGAACTCCAACCATGATTGCCAAAGCTTCTTTTGCATCTACACATCTCAAAAGTCCCAGATTAGGGGTTCTCTTGTATAAGATTCCCCCACCAAACGCCTAATAGTCCTCTTTTGATCACTAGTGGCTTGTGTTGGGTATTCTTCCGATTAGATGTATCACTTGATATCAAAGAACCAAGGTTCACCATCGAGCTCTTCTTCAACTATATGAAAATAAGCATGTTGATCACGATTCTGTATATGAACTGGATCAATGTAGGCTTTATCAGGATGTTGAAGCATTGAAGACAAAGTGGCTAAAGCATCAGCAATCTCATTGTGAATTCTTAGAATATGCCTAAACTTTAAAGGCACAAACCTTTGACACAGATCTTGCAAGCATTGTCAATATGGTATGAGCTTTAAATCTTACGTCTCCCAATCGCCTTGAATCTGATGGACGAGCAAATCTGAATCCCCCAACACTAATAGTTCCTGGACTCCCATATCAATAGCTAACCTCAAACCAAGAATGCAAGCTTCATATCTGCCATGTTATTGGTACAATAAAATTGAAGTTGTGCTGTTACCGAGAAATGCTGCCCCGATTCAAAGATAAGAACCGCACCTATTTCGACTCCTTTCATGTTAACGGCTCCATCAAAGAAAAGCTTCCAACCTAGATCAGCATCTATAATGACTTCACCAACACAAAACACCTCTTCATTAGGAATATATGTATTTAGCGGCTCATATTCTTCATTAATGGGATTCTAAGCAAGATGATCTGCTAAGGTTTAAGCTTTCATGGCGGTTCGAGTCACATATACAATGTCAAACTCGGTAAGTAATATTTTTCACTTCGCTAATAGACCGGTCGGCATAGGCTTCTGAAAGATATACTTCAATAGATCCATGCGGGAGATGAGGTAAGCAGTGTAGGATGAAAAATAATGCTTCAGCTTTTGTGCTACCCAAGTTAGGGCACAACACGTCCTTTTAAAAAGAGTGTACCTGGCCTCATATTCTATGAACTTCTTGCTAAGATAATAAATAGCCTGCTCCTTTTTGTCTGTGACATCATGTTGACCCAACACACAACCGAATAAATTATCCATAACCAATAAGCACAAAATCAAAGGCCTTCCAGGCTCGGGCGGTACCAACACCAGTGGATTTGAAAGATATCTTTTGATTTTATGGAATGCTTCCTGGCATTCTTCAGTCCACTCAACCACAGTACTCTTCTTCAATAACTTGAAAATAGGCTTACAAGTGGTTGTGAGTTGAGCAATGAACCTACTGATATTGTTCAGTCTACCAAGCAAACTCATCACCTCCATTCTATTCTTGGACAGCGGTATATCCTAAATGGCTTTGATCTTTGAGGGATCTAATTCAATACCCTGACGGCTGACTACAAACCCCAACAGCTTTTCTGGATGGAACTCCAAATACACATTTTGCCAGATTGAGCTTGAGATTATACATGGGAAGCCTCTCAAAGAACTTTCTTAAATCTTTAATATGGTCAGCCTGACTCTTTGATTTAACAATCATATCATCTACATAGAGCTCAATGTCCTCAAGCATCATATCATAAAACATGGTGTTCATGGCTCTTATGTATGTTGCTCCAGCATTCTTTAAACTAAATGGCATCACTCGATAACAGTAAGTACCACATGGTGTGATAAAAGACGTCTTTTTCGCGTCTTCATCATCCATAATGATCTGGTGGTATCTGGCATAGCAATCCATAAAAGAGGCTACCTAATGTTTAGCACTGTTGTCCAGTAAAATATGGATGTTGGGAAGTGGAAAATCATCCTTTAAACTTTCTCTATTCAAATCACGGTAATCAACACATACTTGAATTTTGCCGTCTTTCTTTAGGACAGGAACAACATTGTATAACCATACGGGATAACGAGCCACTCGAATGACTTTGGCTTTAAGTTGTTTCATGATTTCCTCTTTAATTTTGATACTTACATCAGTTTTAAACTTCATCAACTTCTGTTTCACAAGGGGAAGGCAGGATCAGTTGGCAATTTATGAGCCACTAATTCAGTGCTTAAACCAGGCATATCATCATAAGACCATGCAGAAACATCCTTATAATCAATTAATGCTTGAATCATTCTATCTTTTATTTGTAGCAAAGCATGTACACTGATTTTAGTTTCCCTAACATCGTCTTGATTCCCTAGATTAATTGGCTCAGTTTCATTCAAATTAAGATTCGGCTTGTCTTCAAACTGTTCCAACTCTTTGCTTATTTCTTCTAGTGCCTCTTCTTCATCATATTCTCTCTCTTGCTTTATTATATCTTGATTAGTTTGGATTTTAAGATTAGGTTGAAAATTCCACATGCATGTCATGTCATTAGAGTCAGCATAAAGAGAACTGTATAAAGAAAAGACAAAACAAAATACATTAGACACAAAATAAAAGGGACAGTGCATTTCATTAAAAGGGAAAGATAAGAGAGTTTAAACACAAACAACAGATTATAAACAAGCTAAATTCTGAGTTACAGCCCTGGAATAACTCAAAAAACTGAAAGGAAAACAAAATGAACTACCAAAACTCCCTTCTACAAGGGAGAGGAGTGACTTCGCAATTATTGAAACGGACAACTGGGCCTATGAACTGCACATCTGCCTTACTGGTACCTTCTCCTGCTTCAACCATGTCAACTTCAATCAATAAGTTCTGGAAGTCATCAACTAATTTAGCTTCAAATTCTACATGTTTCGTAACACCGCTCTTGACAAATGACTCACTGAGCAGCGGCGTTGGGTGGGGGAGTGACCATGTTTCCTTTTTCCTTTCCTTGGCCTTCTTCAGATCTTCAGCGGTAGGTTCAAAACCCAGACCAAAAGTACCCATGTTCTCCCTCGGACCTATGGGATGAACTATACCATGCAGAGACACTCCCAAACCCCTTCCTGGCTCAAATCCATATTTTAACATTTTATTTATCATCATGATAGAAGCGGGAGACAATTGTGGCCCTGGAATACCATGCCCTTCAAAGATACGATACACCGACACTGTATTAAAAGTTTGATAGACAAATGTCTCCTTTACGTTGTTCACTTCAATAAGAGACAAGGGATAATATTCGTAGGCAGACAAATCCCCTTTACCATGAATAACCACTTCTTGCCTATTATGCTCAAACTTGATCATCTGGTGCAATGTAGATGCAACTGCTTTGGCCTTGTGGATCCACAGTCTTCCCAATAATAGATTATAAGAGGAGTCGATATTCAATACTTGAAACTCTATGTAGAATTCAACAGGCCCTATAATCAATATCAGTTCTATTTTGCCAATGGAGTTTGATTTTGCTCCATCGAAAGCCCTGACACATACATTGTTGAGCCTGATCCTCTCAACACCAATGTTCAACTTTTGTAAGGTAGAAATAGGGAAAATATTTGTGCCAGAACATCCATCAATCATGACATGAGTGATGTAGAAATCCTTCCACTTCACGGTAATGTAAAGACCCCGATTATGCCCCGTACCTTCAACTGGCAATTCGTCTTCAGAGAAGCTGATTCGATTTACTTCAAAGATTTTTCTGACTATTTTCTCAAGATGATTTACCGTAATCTTCCTAGAAATGTATGCTTCATTTAATACCTTCAGTATAATGTCACGATGTTCCTTGGAATGAAACAATAAAGATAAGAGGGAAATTTGAGAAGGGGTCTTCTTCAACTGATCTATTATTAAATACTCTGGCAATTTTATCTTTTTTAAAAATTCTTTGGCTTCTTCTTTGGTGATAGGCTTTTTAAGATACGAAGGCACACTCGCCACTGGTTTGGGCTTCCTCAAACCTTCAGGCATGAAGCATCTTTTTGACCGAGTCAGACCCCCTACCTCATCTACGTCTTCCTCGACTTCATTCCCCTGATAAGTCATCACAGTCCGCTTATAGTTCAAGGGGACCTTTTTTATATCAACTATCAGAAGTTGGGTTGCCGGTTTGATGATAACAGGCACCGCGAGTACTTCTTTTATCATTAAAATAGGCTTACTCGGAGCTCCTACCACCGTTAACTTAGGTTTGTCCTGACTTGGACCAACAGCTGTTCCGACTCTTTTCACCGTGATCACAGGTTTTTTTGTGCTTTCTTGGACTTTATCTTCTCTTGTTTCCTTCTGGATCGATGACATTTCTTTCAACGAATCTGCCATTCACAGATTTATCTTCATTGGTCTGTATTCTGACAATTGGCTTATAACACATCGATGATTCTCTGCCTCATATATCAATTCCAATATGTTGGTTTTATCATGTGTTGGAAATGGTTTTTGGTTGATGTTTGGAATCTCTGGGGCCTGTACCAAAATCTAATTCGCGTCAATTAAATCCTGGATGACTCTCTTCAAATACCAGTATTTCTCAATATCATGCCCTGGCATGTCAGAAAAATATGCGCACCTTAAAGAATAATCCATATTTCTCAAGGGTGGATTTAAAAGCCTTCCTTGAATTGGTTTCAAGACCTTCATCTTTCTCAACCTATCAAACAAACTAGCATACAATTCCCCGAGTGGCATGAACTGATTCTTGGCTACCTTCTCTTTTTTATACTCGGGCCTAGGTTAGAAACCAGATTTAGAAGGGTTTTGGTAATTTGATGGAGCTGAAGAACAATTTTGAGGAGCTTGCACATGCCATTGCGGGTAAGAAGGGGTTTGAGCATATCTTTGTGCGCTATATATTGGGTACGGGGGTGGTGGAATGGAATATAGTAGGTTTTGTGGGGGATAGTAATGATGGGGAGGAATATATGGAGCATGGGAATAGGCTTGGGCTTGGGATTGGTGATAGGGGCGAGGCGGTCTTTTGGGATAGGAATAGGATCTAGCTACAACAGTCGCCATGTTCTCTTTCTTCTTTTTACCTCCAAAAGTTCCAGAGCCCCCTCGAATTTCTTGGTTGGTGGCCTTTAATGCGGTAAAACTTACAATTCATCTAGTCTTGATTCCATTCTCTATCATCTCTCCTATTTTGAGGACTTCAATAAACGACTTTCCTATCGCTGGAAATAAATGTTGAAAATAGGTCTTATCTTGTTCCTGAATGAAGACCTCTACCAACTTACTCTCCTTTATTGGAGGCTTTACCCTTTCAGCCTATTCACTCCATCTTATAGCCTTGAAATCTAGCCTTTACTTTAGACTTTAATTTAATATATATTTAATCAACTAATTGTTGTTATTGGGAACTTGTATAGTCCACACGCTTTGGCTCTACCCATGAATTATCCAGTAATAGGCCTTTCACAATCAGATCTACCTATACAGTAATGGTATTTAATTATGAAAGTTTATTGGGTAGCTGACCCTCTTAGTCCGTTCTTTCCAGATTGGGAGCCTAACTAATCTTTATGTTTTATTCTTTTAAAATAATATTTCCTCTGCTTAATGGATAACCATTTGTTACCATCGACCTAAAGAACAGTCTGAATCAATGCTCCGGTGAGCTGCGAAGGCAAAAACTGATGAGAAAAATATCGTACTCTAGTGACTGTGTTGTTTTCCGTCCCCATCTGACTAGAAATTAAAATAAGCGAGAGGCTTTTCAGTGAGTTTGGGACTGGTTTGTACGAATGACGATCTGGAGAAGAGATTCCGGCGACGCTGTTGCCGGAACAGTGACCAGAAATTCCCCCAAAAATTTGACTTCTTCCCCCCCAAATTCTCACACCATTTTTTTGTTTCTTTTCACTGTACCCGTCATGTGTGTGTTCTGCGTGTCTCTATGTATTAAAGAAAAGATAGAAATTCTGTGGCCTGTGCTTTTTTGTACGAAGAAGAAGATAAGAAAAGTCAAAATAAAAGTTCAAAAAAAATGGACTCCTCCCTGATTTTCTCTATATCCTTCGTTTATAAAGAAGAAGTCCCTTTCTCTCTATATCTATATCTATATATTGTGTCTTTCTATTCAAGAAAAATAAAAATGTGTAAAGGATAGGGTAGGGGGTCACATGGGTAGGTAGGGTAGGGGTATGGGGTGGAGTAGGTTGTTAGGTGAGAGGTGAGGTGTTATTTGGATAAAAATAAAAAAAATAAGTAAAAAAATGAAGTGGTTATTTTATTTTGTTTTTCTTGCGGAAAAATTATAGAATGGGGTTAGAGTATGATAGGGAGTAAGAATTATTTTCGACGGGACAAAAATACGTGTCTACACATATAATAATTAATTAGGGATAACATTATAAAATCACGAAGCAAGCAGACATGTACGGTTGAAATAGCTAAAGCAGACATCTCAAAATGATTTATTTTACTTTTTTTATCAAATATTATTAATTTCTTAATACGTAACAATATATAATAATTAATTAGGGGTGATATAGTAAAATCACAGAGAAAGCAGGCACGTCGAGAAAGAGATGCCTGCTTTACCGCGTTTTTACATAGTAGCGATTCTTAATGCGTAAATGACATATAATAATTACTTAGGAGTAATATAGTAAAATCACGAAGCAAACAGGCACGTTGACGAAGAGGTGTCTTCTTTACCGTGTTTCTACATAGTAATAATATAAAGAATCCTTAAATAAGAAAAATTAATAGACTATATTAGTTAGTTTAAAATTCCTAAATTACATAATTTAAATAAAGAAAAAAATTAATACACAATGTTTAGCTGGATTCGAAGCACTAAATATAATAAAAATAACTAAATTATTATTATCTTAAACTTTTAAATATTAGAAAAATAGTGAAAAGATAATTTCATTTATTGTGGACATTTTAACTAAGGATAAAAAGTTCAAATAATATTTCTAAGGCCTTAGAGACTACAGACAGAGATTAGAGATTAAAGATAGAAATTAGAGATTAAAAATAGAGATAGAGATACAGATTGGTTTGCCATATTCTTAGGGTCATCAGGACTTTGACACAGTGTAAATATGTAGAGTTTTTTTTTTTTTTCATAACAGTGTTTATTCACTTAATATACAACATACAATGGTCATCAATGTATTTGTATTAGAGTGAATGCCTATTTGTTTATGTTATTCTAGAGAAAAAGTCAATACTCTGACTCTGGGACTAAATCAATTTAAAGAAGTTTTTCTTTGTTGTAAATAACCTCTTATCCCTCAAGAAAAATAAAAATTAATTTTGTCTCTCTATTAATTCTTTTTATTCTATTCTTATTTTTTCATAACTACAGTACCATATTATAATGTAACCAATGTTGTCAATCTTTATATAAAATCGTACAATAGTGTATAAGAGGTGTTTGTACACAGTAGATTTACATAGCTATACAAACAATAACAACATACTCAGCCATTGTAGTCCCATATAAGTATGGATTCCAACAGACCCTCGATTCAAGTAAAGTATCACAATCAAGTATTAAAACAAAATACAATAATGAAAAGACAATGCTAAAAACAAAGAGAGAACAGAATGAGTAGCGACAACAAATAATACGATTATCGAAACAAAGGAAATAATAATAATAAAATCAAAGAATAAAATAGTTGAAAAGTAATATATTAACAATACTAATACGTAAACTATACAAGCATACCAACTAATGTTATACCCAAATCCTCGGCTTCTATATTCCATTATATAATTGTTCTACTTATAAAAACTTTTGAGTACAATAAGGTAAAGGCCGATAAAACCCTACTTGCTCCTTTTATATTTGTTTGGATCGACATAACAAAGAAGGCATATGAAAGCTAATATCACATGCTGCAAATCTTGAAGTGCGATAATGTTTGTAGTTTTTGTAGGAATTACTCCTATTCGGGGTGTTTTAAATTTTTGTCTTTCAAATTAATGGTATTTAATTTTTTTTTCCTAATTTCTCATTTAATGAAATTTTGTGGGCCAAGAATATCATAACTATGACCTAATTTTGCAATTTTTATTAAGTTCGACATAAGTTGTATAGTATCAATCTAATTCGCAATGCATTATTAACTTTGGAGATCTTTGCCTTAATATAAGTTTAGAAAAAAAAATCCTCATGCCCAAAAGTTTTTAGGAATAAGTGATGCTTTTAAAGAAATAATTTTGTGGACTGTGAAGCTGAACTTATGCCTCTATCGATATAAGTAATATAGGACCTAAGTTATGTATTATAAGGTACAACTTGTGGATTATGAATTTCTTAAGGCATAACTTAGTGGATACTAAAACCAATCTTGTGCTATATTGGCATAAGTTCTATAGGAACAAAGTTGTGTCCTACTAGGCATAACTTATGAGTTATAAACTTCTTAAGGCACTGTGCTGTGAAACTGAATTTATTTCTTGGTAAAATATAACTTGTGTCTTGTGAATTTTGTCTTACAAAATATTTTTTTGCCTTGTAAGCATAACTTGTGTCTTGCGATGTATAGGCCACCAATTTGAAGAGCAAAGGTTAAAGACCACCTCAAATTAGGGGCATTCAGTTTTGACTTTTGAGCCTTTAAGCAACAACAATTCACCTAATATTTGATCCTTAGAATATAAACCTTTTTACGTTAACAAGGATTGTTGTCACCCTGTCACCCATACAATGTATTAAGCTTTACTTACTCTTGAAATGTTTTTTTTTTATTTTTGTCTAGATTAATAGTCACAAAAATATACATGATATTAATGATGACAATAATAATATTTGAGGTTAACCAATGAAATTTGATAATGTTAATAGCAAATGTGATATAATTATAGTCATGAAGTACTTGTGAAGAATTTTTCACTACATGAGTTTACCATCAGACTTTAAGTTCCATCCATATGCTGTGGGACTAAACTGACTCATTTAATATTTACTGATGGCTTAATGATTTTTACAAAGGTGAGGAATAATAGGTTCTTACAGGAAAGAAGCTCTAGTCAGTGCTACAACAGGCATGGTAGCAAATTTAAAGAAATCAATTATGTTTATTGCTGGAGTTACAAACCAGGTGCAGTCTAATCTATTGGCAAGTATTGAATATACCTTACGGAAATTTCTAATCAAATATTCGGGGTTCCACTTTTATCTAAGAAATGGGGCAAAATTGATTGTCAACAACAGATTGGAAAGATCACTCGTAGGATATCAACGGGCTATGCTAAGTAGCTCTCTTATGCAGGAAGGTGACAGAAGCTTAATGTTGTATTCTTTTAATTTCCATTCACAGTTTTTGGGGATCAACATTTATTCTCCTAAAAAGCAAGTTGATCGGAAGTGTAGAGAATATATACGAGGGAGCACACTGCACATATAACAGAAAGAAGGCTTGCTTAGTTTCTTGAGAAAAGGTTTGTGCACCAAAGAGTAAAGGTAGCTTGAATGTTAAAGATTGTAGACTTTGGAATATAGCGTCAGTGGAAAAATTTTTATGGCAGTTGGTGGTAGATAAAAAAAATTTCATTGAATTAGACGGGTGCATGGTATATATATAAAGAATGCAACTAATTTTTGAGACCATAAAGCTCCACAAGACATTAGCTGGTTTTGGAGAAAATTAAACTCTTTCAAAGTGAAAATGTTTAGCTGGTACTCAGGGTGTTTATAAACTAACAAACAATGAACTCTATTTTATCATTTGCAGTTACTTACAATTAATAAGGAAACAATCTATATTGCCTGTTGCATACTTTATGGACAACATTAGCTCAATCAAGAGACAGAGTACTACAATGGCCAACAGAAAAAGGAAGATCATTAGTTACAAAAGACAGAATGATAAAGCTGAAAATGAAAATGGCAGACCTTATTGTTGTCTTTGTGAAGCCTTAGAGACTAGAAAACACATGTTTGATGAATGAACCTGGTTCAGGACAGTTAGAAATTATGTATGACCTTCCGGTCATTTTTCATATTTCCACTTATCTTCGCTGTTATGGCTTCTCCATATCTTCCACAAGTCATTTATGACATGCTGGGATCGACGGTTTGGTTACCGGTCAGTTTGTTTGATTTTTAGAATCAATTCTTTGTTTTGAAGTCTTCGCTGGTTTCAAATGACCACCGGGCGAAAACTTTATTGAAACGATCTCGGATGCAAATTCCGACTGCTCCAGAGATCCAAAATACCAATTTTAGGCTAGGTAGACCTTTGGTTTGGGTCTCAATGACACCGAGCTCATTTCAACCTATTGGTTGGAAAGTGGAAAAATAGGAAATATGGGTGTGAGACCCACATTTGATCGAAACGACCTCAGATGAAAAATCTGACTTTGTCATCGCATCTGAAATGTCGATTTTAGGCTAGGGGGACCCTTGGTTCAGGTCCCAAGACTTCCAGACTTATTTTGGGTTACTGAGCATATTTTATGAAAAAAGAAACTATATATGTGGGCTCCACTTTTTGCCAAAACGATCTCGGGTGAAAGTTTTAATGATTCGAATAGATTTGAAATATGGTTTAAATTAAAATTTCACTATTGGATCATGTTATTTGGATTCCGAATGAATTCCGAGGGTCAAAAATAAGTTTTTGACTTTGTTGTCATGGAGATACCGCATCTCTTTGCCGAGAGGGGGGGTCGATAAATAGACCCAAGGTCGCAAATTTGGGCATTTTTTCCTTCACCTTTGAGATCATAAAATCCTAAATAGGTATGATAACTCAAAATTGAGTTGTGTGGGTGACTTCGGAGCTTGATTATCATCTATTATCGCGATTATCATCCGAATTAAGGTAAGATTTCATCACTTTATTGATAAATTTTTTAGTTCTTGACCCAAAACACCAAATTCACTAAGTGCTTGATTTTAGCCCAAAACTAGCTTTGGTTGCACCCATTTCTTGAGGGTTATGATTCCTTGATGATGCGTGAGTATTGGGTTGGCCTCGGAAATGTATTTTTCGTAAGTGGGACCCACTTAGATACTTAGTGTCATTTTTGGACCCGAAGCACAATGGTGCAATATGGGTGTCGTTAGACTCGTATTGATGATTAGATTATATTTTTGATAGCATGATGACATTTTGGGAATTGTGAAATGAAGACGAGCATGTGGTGAATGATGTAAGATTTTACGATTCGTCTTTCAGGTAGGCTTCCACCTACTATTCTTCGAAGATGATGTGTGTTACGTATGGCATGTGAATATCAATGTTAGGCTTGATTATGAACAAAATAACTTAGTATTAATTATTGATGTTTGGGGAATAAGATGATGGTTTTGGACCCGTAAGGTGGAATGTTTATGACCCTTTTAAAACCTTATTACCTTTTAACTAGGTTAAGCTAATTTATAGCATGGATATGATAGTATGCAAGGTTTGGGATGTGGTTTATGTGTTAGAATCATGGTTAGTGTGCTTAAACTTAGTTGGGCTATTCTAGTGATCTTGAAATCATAATTTGGGTAGTGTTGGCTTAAATGCCCATATTTCTAGGCGAAGTTCATATCTTAGGATTGGTTATAGCGTACTTGACATCTAGAAGTTGAACTAGATACCTTATCCTAGTTTGGGGTATAGTTTTCCTAATTATGGAAATTTAGGATTAGAAGTAGGATCTTGACCCACCTTAAGCTTGGATTTTTATAGTTCCATTGAAGACCTTAGACTCTTGTTAAACTCTTAGAGAATGGCCTTGGGAGCATGTTGGCTAACCGTGGTAAATGAGTTATGGTGATAATATTTGAGATGATGTATATGGTTGTTGACTACATTATCGTTAATGTTATGCATAGCTATGGATTATGTTATTAATTAAGCCCATGACTATGTTATCATTTAAATCATTGACTAGACTACTATTTTGGGTTTTGGACTATGATATTACTAATGTTATACTTTTGCCTAGTAATCAAACTAGTGATTAGACTAGAACGCTCTCTTGTTGCTAATATTGTGAGTCATGATACTAAGGACTCTAGATGACATATTTTTTGAATACATGAGAAGCTATGCTACTAACCATGCCGAACCCAATAATGCATTTTAATATTCATGTTATATGCATCCATATATCTATGGTTAGATTGTCCTTAACGACGAATGATGGGTTATGAAGGCATTCTCTTCCTCGCTTTTATTTTACTTTAGCCCTCATGGGGCTCGCTCTTTACTTTAGACCTTGAGGGGCTTGTCTTTTATCACTGGGCCTAAGGCCGTGAGTATGATGTTGTGATTATTCTGGACATATTATTGGTCGAAGGTGATGTTATGATATTGGTTGGATATCCAAAAAGTATTTATCCTTGTAAAGGATATGATTGTAGAATATGGATACATATATATTTATGTTGCTTATGATTTCATTGACTGAACACTGGTGATGGTGTTGATATTATAGAACGAATTAACATTACTTAGCATTGGTTAAAGCAGTTAACATTTTTAACTTTTTCATTGTATTGGTTACTGTTGCATTGCCTAAGATGTACAACCGGTTGGTTAAGTTGGTTAAAGTTAGTTGTGACAACTTGTCAGCTCAGCTAGCTAAGAGGGTAATAGGTAGGTAGCTTCTAAATGATTCTAGAGAATTGGTTCTACTGTTTAAATAGCTCTTAAGTCACTCAAATGTTGTATTCTCTAACTGCATTTTTTCTTTACATCAATGAAGATTTTTTACCTCTTTTTTATTCTTTACTTTTTTCTCTTTAACTGTGAGGGCTATATATGAGATGCCAGTGTAATTTTTGACATGGTATCAGAGCTTGAATCTCTAACTTCATAGCTTGAATCCATCTCTTATCTGCAACAGCTTTACTGAACTTTTGTGGCTCCATTAGAGCTGAAAAATTATTGACATAACATTAATATGTCAGTGAAGTGTTATCATAAGATAGATAGTTTGCAATAGGATATCCGGTTCCTTTCTTCTTTTCTTCAGTAGCATGGTCTTTCAACCAAATAGGTTCTTTAGTAGCTCTTGTTGTTCTTCTAGGTAGAGGTTGAGAATCACTAGTTTCTGTGATGACTGCATAGATATGTCTAACTACACGTGTGGAAGTACTTCAGTAAAGTGATCAAGTTTTGCATCATCTTAAACGAACTTCTCTTCACATTGGTCTGCAGATATATCTGAATTTGTCTCACTAGTTTCATCTTCATATGATTGCAGGAAATCAGATATTTTGTCATCACTTTGTTTAGTGAAAAATGGAAACACATTTTCTTCAAATACAACATCTTTGCTTACAAACAACTTGTTGGTGTTTAAGTCTATTAACAAATAACCCTTTTGTGAGGTAGATATCCCATCAACACTGTAGGCCTTGCTCTCTCAGAAAATTTGTCTCCTTTAGGTAGTACTGAGGCTTAGCATAAGCCACCAATCAACCTTAAATGCACTGAGGGAACTTTAGAGAATAACATTTAATAAGGACTCTTACCATCAATAGAAAATGATGGTAATCTATTCATCAAATATACTACACTTTGAATAAATACTCCCCAGAACCTGATAGGTATATAAGATAGAAACCTAATTTCTCTAGCAATGTTTAAAATTTGTCTGTATTCCCTCTCAACCATACCATTTTATTATGGTGTGTGAGGGCAATTACTTTGATGCAAAATACCTAAAGAAGTGAACAAGTCTGAGCATTTTGAGTTGAAAAATTCTATCCCATTGTCTTGAGAGTAGTCCCAAACTAAGTCTTAATCATTATCTAGAAACTCTTAAGATTCATGATAGTTTCAGATTTTAGTTGTAATAAATTTACCCAAATGCATCTGCTGTAATCATCAGCAATTGTTAAGAAATAGAACTTCTTATCAAAAGTTAGAGTTTTATAAGGTCCCCAAAGATCCATATGTACAATGTCAAAGCATGCAGTAGATCTAGTATCATTAATAGGAAATGTCAACCTGGTTTGTTTGGCTAATGGACATATGTGACCCTTATTCAACAACACTATGTCTTTATTATGATGCACAAGATCTAAAAATTTTAGTACTTGAACAGTTGGATGTCCAAGTATTCTATGCCAAAGGATGATATCCTTTATAGCAACCTCTGCTACCATATTTCTTTGTTTATTTTGTCCTTCTGATAAGTCTCCACATTTACATTCACTTCTCATGATATATAAGCCTCCTATTTATCTACCAATCCCCCTCACCCTACCATTGTAAAGGTCCTGGAACATACATAAGTCAGGGTAAAGGATATAAAACAAGACAGTTATCTAGTGATCTTAGACACTGACAACAAATTGAGCTTGAAGTCAGGAGTAAGTAATACATCTTTCATGGTTGCATTCTAAAAAATCATAGCTTCCCCGGTATGTGAAATATCAGCCTCAGCATCATTAGGTAGGTTCACCTTGTCCATTCATATTCTAACTACTTTGTTAGTTGACAACATAGTCTCATTTTCAGCTATATGATGAGTAACACCAGAGTCTATTATCCATTATTGTAACTTAATATGAGATAGTTAACATCCAGCTATACCTTATATATTTTCTTTCTTTACATTTTGGGAATCCTTGTTCAATAACTCTGTAATCTGCTTATACTCTCCATCAGTGAAAGCCTATCCCTTGACTAAAGTAGCATTGTTGATTTCCTTGTTGCTTACATGATTAGTTAAATCATGATGTCCTGCATCAGTAAAGTTAGTTTGTGAATTAAATTGACTTGTATATTGATTTACATGTCTATTTTTTCTTCCAAATCCCTGATTATATCCTCTTAAACTTCCATTCTTGTAGTTGTTCTTCTTTCTTTGCTTCCAGTCATTTGGATAGCCTATCATCTTGTAGCAATTTTCTCTTGTATGTCTATTAAAATGGCAGTAGTCACATTTTCTTTCTTTGTATCCTTGATGTCTATGACTTGTGTTCAGTCCTCTATTTACCTACATTGAGATAGTATCTATCTTCTCAGTAACAACAGCTCCACAAGTCAAGTGTTGCATTTCATCCTCCATTATTATGGAATATGCTTGATTAATTATAGGTGTAACACTCTTCAACAAATTTGTCTCCTTACAGAGTCATATGAATCATTTAAACCACTTAAAAACTGAATTAACCTTAATTCATATTAGTGATCTGCATAGTCTTTTGACTTTGGACAATTACATGATGGTGTTGGAACCACTGCATCATAATCATTATATAGATTCTTCAACTTTGTGAAGTAAGTTGCCACAGAATCAATTCTTTATGCCAAAGTACTGATTTCCCTGTGTAGTTGATATAATCTCATACATTTCACCTTGTCAAATATATCCTTCAAATCTTTCTAAACTTCTAATGTACTCGTTTCATATGCAATCCCAGATAAAAACTCTACACTAACAGAGCTCGTCAACCAAGAGAACAATTGCATTGCAAGTTTCCGACTGCTCGTGCAGTTATTCTATATAGTTATCCTTACTATATACTCTAGTTACAAATCCAACTTTCCTCTTTGCTAACAAAGCAATTCGCATTGAACGACTCCACACTCTATAGTTCTACGAACCAGTAAGTTTGATTGGAATTAATGTAGCACCAAAAACTTATGATGCCCCATGTACAATGGATCACTAGAGTCTATCTTAGGTGCCATCTTTATTTTTCAAGAGAAGTTAAATTCCACACTAATCTGAGATATACTTTCAAAAATCTAACCTCTCAACAGAATTACAAACAAAATAATTCAGAAGAATGTAATCAAAATACAGATCTAACCACTTGATGCTTCAGCTAAGAACTCAGAGATCTAGACTCTTGTTCAGTTTATCTCAATCTCCTGACACTTACAATAACTAAGATGCTCTAATATCATGTCAAAAACTACACTAGCCTCTCATATATAGCCCTACCAGTTGAAGAGAAAAGAGGAAAGAATAAGAAGGAGATAAAAAATCTTTATGATGTAAAGGAAAAATACAGTTACAAAATTGTAACGCCCCTATTTTCTGAACCGGAATGATACACGGCGCTTATGACCCCGAGGGACCATAAGCTAACCCATGACTGATATCTGTACCTATATACTGCAATTCATGACATAATAATGCGAAAAACATGCACAATAGGCCATAAGGTTCAAATGAAATAATATAACATCCATATGGACAAAAAATACCCAAAACAACTGAAAACTGAATCTGAAAGCTAAATCTGAGCGTAAATACAAAAAACTCTAAGTACTATATGAAATAAGAAGTTAAAGGAACATGTCTCCAACTAACTCCGTAAAATTGAACTGAAGCAATAAATAAACAAATCAAATAATGTCATCCTCGAATGAAGAGGACTCACTGCAACTCTATATGCTAAATATGACTGCTACTCACTGAACCTATGGTGTAACATGAAAAGAAAGCATCATAGCGCAAATACGTCAGTACAACTGGAGTACTGAGTATACGAGTGAGGTAGGCTAATACAAGGGTTTAGGTGTATGAATAATACTATTTACTGGCTGATATGAACGTAAGAGTACAAACATACATACATAGTAACTAAGATCGTGAGTACGTGATTTCTAAATCTGCACGCTAATACATGGCTGGAACCGTAGTTCTGATAACATGGATGACTGTATCTGACAGCCCTGAATCTGGTTGAACTCTCTGAGTTCCGTGCTATAACTGAATTTGATCATATCTAACAGTCCTAGTATACTGATATCTAAAAAACTATCTGAGTTCTTTTACTGAGACTGATACTAAAACTCTGGGAGGTAGCTGTTTAACCGACATGCCCGATATGTGCCATTATGGCTAACATGGGATCCAATCTCTGCCCTGACTGGATGGGTGTCAATACCGTACCACTGGTAAGGACAACATATGAGCAACCCTCATATAATAGATAACTCTAGTGAGAACTATGGGAACTCTCATATAACAGGTTAAGCCACCTCACTACCCTCATATAACAGGCTGTGATATCTTAACCTATGCTGGCTGCATAGTTTTAGAACGCAAGGATGACTGATAAGAATCACACCCTCATATATAGGTGAGTTCCCATCCTTGGGTTCACTCGGTGATAACTCCTACTCCCATCTGAAGAGACTAAACATGATTCAACTGACTGTACATGGACAGATTAACTGACTTCTGCTGACTGATGGAGTAGTACTATTATCTGAGAGTTAACTGAGATCATGAGATTTCCTGAGTCACATGACTAACTGAGTTCTATAAATTATAGCTTAACTGAGATTATCGTGACAACATGACATGGCTCTAGGCATACATCTATGTTTTTCGGGTACGAATACCCCCAGGATTTGATAAAAGGAAACTGACACATATGACATGACTTGATCACAAGATTTGAGTCCACAATTCATAATATCATAAGTAGGGGATATCATATTTCATATAGTTATTCAATATCTTAAACATTGTAGGGAATGCATGGATATATTTCGTGTACATATTGTATATCTCCATTATCTTGCATGCTTCATACCACCTCAATAGCAATACATGAAAAGCATGGAATTCATATTGAAGTATATAGCTAACATGAACTTGTCATTTAGACATCATATAACTATACAAACATAAATTTCGAGCATCCTAAGCATTTTATCAAAATCCTTGCATGCATTCTTTAAGGCATAGATGGGTTTCATACTTGCACCATATTAAACCACCTAAAGCTCATGGTTTTTAATTAACAAACATATATATATTCCATGAAAACACCTTTAGACATCACGTTGAAACTTAAAAAACAATCGTCAACATGTACATACTCATATCACCACAAAAAGTTTACAAAATAATATTTAAAACATGGTTCTTGGGCTCTATGAACGGATTGGATCCATAGATGAACACTAAGCATACCTTAGTGATTGAATATTGAAAGAGATCTAATGTTTCTGAAGGTTCTTGAAGAATTCCTTTGGCTTGCCCTTGATTTTTTCTTGACTAGGGTTTAACCCCTTTAGGAAAGAATGCTCTTGTTCCTCAGAAGATGATCTTGAGAGGAAACCCTAATCTTGTGGTTGAAAGTGTATGGGAGAGCTTTTTGAGATGTTTTAACTAAAGAGAATGGAATATAATACATTCCTTGAGGATTATAAGTCGTGGGAAGTGAAGGTAAAAGACCAAAATACCCTTATGAAATAAATTCCCAGTTGCTGAAAATAATAGTTGAGGGCATTTGTGACAAGTCATCAAAAATGTGGTAAGCTACCACGAATGTCATCACTTAGGAGTTGGTTTCTGCCTAAGGCTGACGGCCTTCGTGGTAGGGCGTCACAAATATGGTAATCTACCATGAATGTCGTCACACAGGAGCTGGATTCTACCAAAGTCTGATGACCTTTGTGGTAGGGTGTCACAAATGTGGTAAGCTACCACAAATGTCGTCACATAGTTTCCAGTCTAATATGCTGGAGTAAAATAGGAATAACTCTTTACTCCGATATCAGATTTAGGAAAAATTGGTATCGTTGGAAAGATAATTCAATTATATATATATTGATAGGTTATTTACTCAAAAATTCCAAGTATAATCAGAGATATGCTTGTTTGAAGTTGACTATACCAATATCCTTCTCAAGAATTCAATCGATAAGGAATGTTTTGATTCGTCTAATAGCTGGGAGTTATTTAAAGCCTTAGTATACATCTAACTTACTCATAAAACTATAAAAGAACCATGATGTACTATGAATGATCTTGGTACATGGCTCTAATATTGGTTTGGATTTTCGGGGTATTATAATATCTCCGCCTTGAAAACATTCGTCCTCGAATGATGACTGCTTGAGGGGGGAGAAAAGATAAACGATGCATACACTGATCATGCTCAACTGGTACATGATTTAGGACTGAATTGAATTCTAAATTGAATATAGCCCAACTGAACATTCATATCTGATGCATGACTGATAAGCTGAACTCATGAATGCATGATAAGCTATGCACTGATACTTGATACCAATTTTATACTGGAATTTTGAACATGTAACTGAATAAGCTTAAGGAAAATTGTTACCTCGAGCTAAGTCTAAATTAGCAGAGAAAAGATGAGGGTACTTGGTTTGCATGTCTGCTTCTGTTTCTCAAGTAGCTCCCTCCATGGACTAATTCCACCAAAGAACCTTGACTAGAGGGACTTCTTTGTTCCTCAACCTACGAGTCTGATAGTCGAGGATTTCGACTGGAACTTTTCATAAAAGAGGTTATTCTGAATGTCAACACTCTGAATAGGGACTATAACTGTTGGGTCACCTATGCACTTCTTGAGCAAAGAGACATAGATCTGAAGGCAATTCGAGCTCATAGGCTACCTTGCCGAAGAGACTGAAAATCTTGAAGGGACCGATATATTGGGGACTGAGCTTTCCCTTCTTGCTGAATCTCTTCACTCTCTTTATGGGAGAGATCTTGAGATAGACATAGTCATCGACCTCGAATTTGAGATCCTTTCTATGAACATCCGCATAAGACTTCTGTGGCTTTGAGCAGCCCGAAGTCTTTATCTGATAAACTAAACTTTCTCTAAGGCATCGAATACTAAGTCAGGCCCTAGGAATTCAGTCTCACTAACTTCAAACCAACCGATCAGAGTCCTATATCTCCTACCATAGAGAGCTTCGAATGGAGACATCTGAACACTGGAGTGATAGTTGTTGTTGTATGCAAACTCAATCAAAGGAAAGTGGTCATCCCAGATTCCCTTGAAATCAATTTCACACACCCTTAGCATATCTTCTAGAGTCTGAATAGTCCTTTCTACTTGATCATCTGTCTGAGGATGAAACGCTGTACTGAGATGAACTTGGGTACCAAAACCCTTTTGGAATGCTTTCCAAAAGTGAGAGGTGAACTGATTACCTCTATCTGGGATGATAGATAGTGGAACATCATGTAATCTGACCAACTCCCTAATATAGAGTTTGGTATAATCTTCGGCTGAGTAAGAGGTACGAACTGGAAGGAAATGAGTTGACTTGGTCATTCTGTCTACAATGACCCAAACTGAATCATGCTGATGACGTGTTCTAGGCAAACCTATCACGAAGTCCATGTTCACTTTTTCCCACTTCCAAGTAGGAATAGTGGACTCCTGCATGGAACCACTAGGCTTCTGATGCTCTATCTTAACCTGCTGACATGCAAAGCACTTAGCCACAAACTCTGCAATATCCCCCTTCATCCCACTCTAACAATAGATCTCCCGCAAGTCACGGTACATCTTTGTGGCCCCTGGATAAATAGAGTGTCGTGCACCATGCGCTTCTGCAAGAATTCGTTGCCTCAAGTCATCTACACAGGGAACACACAGACGACCCTGACAACGAAGAACACCATCTCCCCCTTAGGAGAAAACCTTTTTTTCCTGACTCTGAACTGACTTTTTTAGCTTGACAAGGCTAGGATCCCTGTCTTGCTTCTCTTTCACCTCAGAAACTAGAGATGACTCTGAACTACTCTGAACACATACACCATTCTTTGAAGAGTCGACTAAGCGAACGCCTAGTCTGTCAAGCTGATGAATCTCCTAAGCTAATTTTTTCTTACTATCCTCAACATGGGAAACACAACCCATGGACAGTCTACTGAGTGCGTCGGCCACTACATTGGCCTTGCCAAGATGATAAAGAACACTCATGTTATAATCCTTCAAGAGCTCTAACCACCTTCTCTGATGAAGTTAAGATCTTTCTTGGAAAAGACATACTGAAGGCTCTTATGATCAGTGAAGATGTCTACATAAACACCATATAGATAATACCTCCAAATCTTTAAGGCAAAGACAACTGCTACTAACTCAAGGTCATGAGTAGGATAATTCTTCTCATGGGGCTTTAACTGTCTGTAGGCGTAGGCTATGACTCTACCATGCTGCATGAGGACATAACCTAAACCTACTCTAGATGCATTACAATACTACGAATCCATTGGAACCGTTGGGAAGTGCTAAAACTGGAGCTGAGGTGAGTCGAGTCTTCAACTCCTGAAAACTCTTTTCATAAGGTTCTGACCACTAAAACTTGACCTTCTTCTGAGTTAATCTGGACATAGGAGATGCAATAGAAGAAAATCCCTCGACAAACCATCGGTAATAGCCAGCCAAACCCAAGAAATTCCTGTTATCTTATGGAGAGACAGGGCGAGGCCAGTTTCTTACCGCTTTGGTTTTCTGAGGATCTACTCTAATTCCATCACCCGAAACAATATGGCCAAGGAATGCTACTGATCTTAGCCGAAATTCTCACTTACTGAACTTGGCGAACAACTAGTGATCCCTGAGAGTCTGATGAACAATTATGAGATATCTGAATGATCATGCTCTGTACGAGAATAGACCAGAATATCATCTATGAAGACTATGACGAATGTGTCCAAGTACTTCTTGAACACCTGGTTCATCAAGTCTATGAAAGTTGCAGGGGCATTGGTAAGACCAAAGGACATGACTAGAAATTCAAAGTGACTATACCGAGTAAGAAAAGTTGTCTTTAAAATGTCACATTCTCTAACTCTGAGCTGATGATAGCCTGATCTGAGGTCTATCTTGGGGAAATAACTGGCACCCTAAAGTTGGCCAAACAAGTCGTCTATCCTAGGCAACAGATTCCTATTCTATACTGTGACTTTGTTGAGCTGAGGGTAATCAATACACATTCTGAGAGAACTATCTTTCTTGTTCACGAATAAGACTGGTGCACCCCATGGGGATATACTGGGCCTGATGAATCCTTTATCTAAGAGATCCTTCAACTGATCTTTCAGTTCCTTGAGTTCTGCTGGTGCCACTCTGTATGATGGAATAGAAATAGGCTGAGTATCTGGGAGAAGGTATATACCAAAGTCTATTTCCCTTTCGAGAGGAATGTCTGAAAGATCTTCGAGAAAGACATCTGAATATTCATTAACCACTGGCACTCATTCGAGACTGGGAGATTTGGAATTGGAATCCTTTGCATGCACGAGATGATACACACATCCCTTAGAAATCATTTTCCTTGCCTGAAGGTAGGAAATAAGCTGACCCCTGAAAGACGAAGTGCTACCTTCCACTCTAGGACGGGCTCATTCGAGAACTGAAACTAAACTATCCTATTTTTGTAGTCGACTATGGCATAGCAGGAATAAAGCCAATCCATATCGAGAATAACATCAAAATCAGTCATCTCTATCTTGACTAAATATGCTAATGTGGATTTGTAAAATATCATAACCGGGCAGTTCCTGTATACCTACTAAGCCATGATGGTCTTACCCATTGGGGTAGAGACTGAAAAGGGCTCTGCTAAAATTTTAGGACTGATTCCGAAATCGTCTACTATGTTTGGAGCGACAAAAGACAAGGATACACCTGGGTCTAGCAAAGCATAAACATGAACATGGAAAACCTGTAACGTACCGGTAACGACATTAGAAGAATTTTTCTGATCTTGTCGGGTCTAAAGAGCATAGAGTCTATTTGGGCGATGCCCACTAGTAGCACTGGAAATGGCACCATGCTGGTTCGGGCGATCGGACTGAGCTGTGGAACGATTCTGCTGACCCAGAAGGCCTGGCTGAGGACACTCCCTAATCCTGTGGCCTGTCTTACCATAACCAAAAAAGACATCACTATCGGCTCTACAAATACCCTTGTGGTTCTTACCATAAGTCTGACAAAGAGGGTTTGTTTGGTCATTACTAACATTGCCCTGAGATTTAGAGCCTGGTGCTCTATCTCTGTTGCTGTCCCTCAACTTCGACACTGGGCACTAGCATAGGAAGGGGTTGCAGCTGCTGACTTAGGACAAAACTATGAACGATTTCCTCCCTCTAATTTGGGCTGAGCAAAACTGAAACTGCTTGCTCTTGCTCTCTTGCTCTGCCTCTCCCTAGTCTTAACCTTCTGCTTCTCTATCTGTTAAGCGTGGGTCATGAGCCTGGCTAAATTCATATCACTATTTAGCATCGCAGACCTAAACTTATTACCATGCTATCATTCACCTCTGACATGAACTTGCTCATCTTAGCCTTGTTGTCTGCAACCACATGAGAGGCATATCTGGCTAGCTGAGTAAATCTAAGAGAATACTCTCTAACTGTCATATTTCCTTGCCTGAGATTGATTAACCCAAGAACTTTGGCCTCTCTTAGCTCTTAGGGAAAGAATCTGTCCAAGAAAGCCGTGACAAATTCTTTCCACTCTATAGGACCTGAATCCTCTAACCTTTCTGCTAACCACTGCTTCTACCAAGTGTGAGCGACATCCTGCAATTGGTATGCGGCTAACTCAGCACTCTGAGAAAAAGTGACTCCCATGATATCAATGAACTTCTGGACTTGGTCAATGAATTCCTGAGGATCCTCGTCTGGCTTAGACCCAAAGAAGGATGGAGGGTTCATTCGGGTGAAGTCCCGAATCCTAGCTGCAGCTGAATTGGCCACTAGATTGACCAGAACAACTGCTAGTCATTTATTCTGGGCAGCTACAGACTAAGCAAGGGCGGTAAATACGGTATTGAACTCCACATAAGAAACATGTTCGCCCAAAGGATCTTTGGGCTGAGGAGCTGGCTGATTTCTTCTCTTTGGAGGCATGTTTTTGAAATAAGAGAAGAGCGGATTAGACTGAGAGACTGACTTAAAATTATGCTTACTAGCACGACATAAATACTGAAGAAAGGGAACTATTCCTAAAATATCTCATAGCCTCCTGTACATAAATGTGGCGCACAATACACCCATGTACAAGAATCTACTAGATGCGGCTTTCAAACTTCCTAGGACTCTATTGAACCTTAGGCTCAGATACCAAATTTGTAATGCCTCAATTTTCTAAACCAAAATGCTACACGGTGCTTATGACCCTGAGGGACCACAAGCTAACCCATGACTGATATCTATACCTGTATACTACAATTCATGACATAATAATATGAAAAACATGCACAATCGGCCATAAGGTTCAACTGAAATAATACAACATCCATATAGGCAAAAAATACCTAAAACAACTTAAAACTGAATCAGAAAGATAAATCTAAGCATAAATCCAAAAGCCTCTAAGTACTGCCTAAAATAAGGAGTTGAAGGAACATGTCTCCAACTAACTCCGTAAAACTAAACTGAAGAAATAAATGAATAAATCAAATAATGTAGACCTCGAATGAAGAGGACTCACTGCAACTCTGTATGCTAAATGCAACTGCTACTGCTGGTCTAGTACTCGTGCCTCTGAACCTATAGTGTAACATGAAAAGAAAGCACCATATCGCAAATGCATCAGTACAATTGGAGTACTGAGTATACGAGTGAGGTAGGCTAATGCAAGGGTTTACGTATATGAATAATACTACTGACTGACTGATATGAACATAAGAGTACAAACATTCATACATAGTAACTAAGATTGGGAGTACGTGATGGCTAAATCTGTATGCTAATACATAGCTGGAACCGTAGTTCTGATAATGTGGATAACTGTACTGACATCTCTGAATATGGTTGAACTCTCTGAGTTCCGTGCTATAACGGAATTTGACCGTATCTAACAGTCCTGGTATACTGATATCTGAAGAACTATCTGAGTTCTTTCACTGAGACTGATACTGAAACTGTAGGAGGTAGTTGTTTAACTGACATGCCCCATATGTGCCATTATGGCTAAGATGGGGTCCAATCTCTGCCCTGACTAGATAGGTGTCAATACCGCACCACTGGTAAGGATAACATATGAGTAACCCTCATATAATAGGTAACTCTAGTGAGAACTATGGGAACCCTCATATAATAGGTTAACCCACCTCATCTACCCTCATATAACAGGTTGCGATGTCTCAACCTATGTTGGCTACATAGTTCTAGAATGCAAGGATGACTGCTAAGAATCACACCCTCATATACAGGTGAGTTCCCATCCTTGAGTTCACTCGGTGCTAACTTCTACTCCCATCTGAAGAGACTAAACATGATTCAACTGACTGTACATAGATAGATTAGCTGACTTCCGTTGACTGATGGAGTAGTACTATTATCTGAGAGTTAACTAAGATCATGAGATTTTCTGAGGTTTCCTGAGTCATATGACTGACTTAGTTCTATAGATTATAGCTTAACTGAGATTATCGTGACAACATGACATGGCTCTAGGCACACAACTATGTTTTTCTGGTATGAATATCTCCAGGACACGATAGAAGGAAACTGACACACATGACATGACTTGATCACAAGATTTGAGTCCACAATTCATAATATTATAAGTAGGGGATATCATATTTCATATAGTTATTCAACATCTTAAACATTGTAGGGAATGCATGGATATTGTATATCTCCATTATCTTGCATACTTCATACCACCACAATACCAATACATGGAAAGCATGGAATTCATATTGATGTATGTAGCTAACATAAACTTGTCATTTAGACATCATAGAACCATACAAACATAAATTTCTAGCATCCTATGCATTTTATCAAACACCTTGCATGCATTCTTTAAGGCATAGGTGGGTTTTATACTTACACCATATTAAACCACCTAAAGTTTATGGTTTTTAATTAACAAACATATATATTCCATCAAAATACCTTTAGACATCACATTGAAACTTAAAAAACAATTGTCAACATATACATACTCATATCACCACAAAAAGTTTACAAAATAATATTTAAAACATAGTTCTTGAGCTCTATGAACGGATTGGATCCATAGATGAACACTACGCATACCTTAGTGATTGAATCTTGAAAGAGATCTAATGTTTCTGAAGGTTCTTGAAGAAATCCTTAGGCTTGCCCTTGATTTTTCTTGACTAGGGTTTAACCCCTTTGGGAAAAAATGCTCTTTTTCCTGAGGAGATGATCTTGAGAGGAAACCCTAAACTTGTGGTTAAAAGTGTATCAGAGAGCTTTTTGAATGTTTGAACTAAAGAGAATAGAAGATAATACATTTCTTGAGGGTTATAAGTCATGGGAAGTGAAGGTAAAAAACCAAAATACCCTTATGAAATAAATTCCCAGTTACTGAAAATAATAGCTGACCACATTTGTGACAAAGCGTCAAAAATGTGGTAAGCCGTCAAAAATGTTGTCACACAGAAGCTGGAATTGATGGTTTCTGCCTAAATCTGATGACCTTCGTGGTAGGGCATCACAAATTTGGTAAGATACCACGAATGTCGTCACTTAGAAGCTAGTTTCTGCCTAAGGCTGACGACCTTCGTGGTAGGGCATCACAAATATGGTAAGCTACCTCGAATGTTATCACACAGGAGATGGATTCTGCCTAAGGCTGACGACCTTCATGATAGGACATCACAAATGTGGTAAGCTACCATGAATGTCATCACTTAGGATCTAGTTTTTGCCTAAGGCTGACGACCTTTGTGGTAAGGCATCACAAATGTGGTAAGCTACCACGAATGTCGTCACACAGGTTCCAGCCTAGCATGCTAGAGTAAAATAGGAATAACTCTTTGCTCCAATATCGGATTTAAGAGAAATTGGTATCGTTGGAAAGATAATTCAATTATCTATTTTTTAATAGGTCGTGATCTCAAAAATTCCAAGTATAATAAGATATATTCTCGTTTGAAGCTGACTATACCAATATCCTTCTCAAGAATTCAATCGGTAAGGAATGTTTTGATTCGTCTGATAGCTGGGAGTTATTTGAAGCCTTAATATAAATCTAAATTACTCATAAAACTCTAAAAGAACCATGATGTACTATGCATGAGCTTGGTACATGAATCTAATATTGGTTTGTATTTTTTAGGGTATTACAAAAATACAACATTTGAGTGACTTAGGAGCTGTTAAGATCAAAACAAGGGATTGTCTTGAATCAGAAGAAGCACTTTCTTGAATCGATCTCAGAGACTGGTCTTGTTGGTGCAAAGCCTACACTTACCTTTTTAGAAACCAATGTTAATCTAACATCAATAGAGTTTGATAAAACTGCAGGTATAACAAATGACGTGGTTCTAAAAGATGTTTCTCTTTATTAAAGATTGGTTGGAAAACTCATGTACTCCACAATTACTAAACCTTATATTAGCTATGCAGTTTAAACCTTAAGTCAGTTTATGCAGATGCCTAAAATATCACATTTGAAGGCTGCACATAGAGTTGTTAGATACTTGAAATGCTCAATAGGACAAGGTGTTTTGATGAAGACTCAGAGTGCTACATTTCTAACTTGTTGGTATGACTCTGATTAGGAAGTATGTCCCAATAATAAAAGGTCTATCACTGGTTATGTGATATAATTTGGTGAAACATTAGTGTCATGGAAATTAAAAAAGCATCCTACAGTCTCTAGAAGCTCAGGTGAAGCTAAATATAGAAGCATGGCTTCAGCAGTGGCTGAACTAACTTGGTTGAATAGTTCATTCTCAAATTTAGGTGTTTCTATTCACAAACCCATCACAGTGTTAAGTGACAGTAAGTCATCTATTCAATTAGTAGCCAATTCTATATTTTATGAAAAAAAAATATAGAGAGATTGATTGCCACTTTATTAGGGACAAGATCAAGACTGGACTAGTCAAGACTATGTATGTCAATACTATGTATGTTCCTATACAAGATTAGGTGGTAGATATGTTGACCAAGAGCTTGAGTCATGAGTAGCACTCTCATCTCCTTGGCAAGCTTGGTGTGCTAAACATATTGAACTCTTCAACTTGAGAGGGAGTGTTGAGATTTGTAGAATAAATTAGCATTAGTTAGAATTGGTGAAAGAATTTAACATTTTTTACTATTTCATTGTATTGGTTACTGTTGCATTTCCTAAGATGTACAACCAGTTAGATAAGTTGTTTAAGTTAGTTGTAACAACTTGCCAGCTCAACTAGCTAAGAACGTGACATCTAGGTAGCTTTTAGATTATCCTAGAGAGTTTGTTCTACTCTATAAATATGTAACGCCCCAAATTTGGTACCCGAAATACTACATGGTGCTCATGACCCCGAAGGACCACAAGATAACCTATGACTGATATCCGTACCTGTATATTGCATAATATATTATATAATGCGAAAAACATAAACTGGAAGGCCAGAAGGTTCAAAACTAAGCCATAATATCTGATAAAAATATAACATCTGGTGGGGTATAAAATACCCAAAACAACTAAAATAACTAACTGAACACGATAGTCTGAAAGTCTCAAACTGTCAGAGTAAGGAGTTGATGGGACATGTCCCCAACTAATTCTAACTAATAAATTAATTAATTATAAAATAAAGTAATCATCATGTCCTCGAATGATGAGGGCTCACTTCTAACTTTGACTGCTGAGACTGGAATGCTACTGGTGCTCTGGAGCTCGAGTCTCTAACCCTATGGTATAAAACAACATAGCAGAAATGCGTTAGTACGATTGAATGTACTGGTATTTATGTGAGGTAGGATAAATGCATAGGGTTCATATGCATGAACAAAAATAATAACAGACTGACTATCATGAGCGTGAGAATACATACATAAGATAAATAACTGACACTGGTAGCATGATAACATGATTACTAAATATGAATACTGATAATATGAGTGGTTATATCTAATAGCCCTGATTCTGATGGAACTATCTGAGTTCCCTACTATCTCATAGTGACTGTATCTGACAGTCCTAAAATCTGTAGAACTATCTGAATTCTATTACTGAGATTGAGATTGAAGCTGATACTATGGGAAGTAGTTATCTAACCAACATGCCCTATACTAAGCTAATTTGGGGTCCAACCTATAACCCAGTTGGAAGGGTGTCAGTACCGTGCCATGGGTAAAGACAACTACTGTGGGGTAAATCTTAATCTAACGGGTGACCCCTGAGATCAGTCTTATACTAGCGGGTGATCCATGAGTATGTCAGTCCTATCTAACGAGTGACATCTCATGCCTATGCTGGCTACGTAGTTCTAGAACTTAGGGATTGCTTATAGGGATCTCAGTCCTATCTAGCAGGTGAGCCCCTATCCCTAGGCTCACTCGGTGCTGAATCCTACTCCCATTTGAAAGACACTGAACTGATTAACTGAACAGAACATGGGCTGAGTTTACTGAATTTCCTTTGACTAATGGAATACTACGAATATCTGATCACTGACTGAGTTTATGAGAATTACTGGGATTACTGAAGTACTGAGCTTTCCTGAGTCACATGATTGACTGAGTTCTATGAATCATGGCTTGACTAAGAATATCGTGAAAACATGACACTGGATCTAGATACACAGCTATATTTTTTAGGATTTTTACCCCCGGGACTCGATAGGAGGAAACTGACAAAGCATGACTTACTTGAACACATGACTAACATCATAATCCATAATTCATTTATTGAAGCATTTCGTCAAATATGTGATATGCATAAAATTGTACATAAATGGGGATTTCATGATATCATACTAGTTGGGCACTTTTCCTTTACATGGGCATCTAATCAAACATATGGTAAGCATAGTATATGTAGATAACATTATACAACAAGCAAAAATCATGATTCATCTTTAATTTCATCATCCAAGGGTTTTAATCATATATATACATGAACCTACACCTACACTAATCAATTCCACATGAAATTTATAACCAAACATAGATTAGAACTCAATTAGTCATTACCAACATGAACAACAGCAACCCAAGATGAAATTCATAAAAAAAATCCATAACTTAAACTTAGAAAAGAGATTCTTGGGCCTCATGGACGAAAGGAGTGCATGAATGAACTCTATGAATACCTTAGTTCTTGGTTTAACAAAGATTGATGGAGAGACTTTCTTGAACTTGAATCTTCTATGAAAAAATCTAATGTGTTCTTGAGAGGATTTTGAGAGAATAGAATATATTTTGGCGTAATGGAGGCTTAAATTAGTGTTTTTGAGCTTATATAGGGTAGAAAAATTGACCCTTTTAACCCTAGAACATGTATTTTAATTCTTGTGAAAATTTCCTGATTTTCATCCTTGGCGCAACGCGCCACTATCGCGCCAAGTCACTGGAACTGAATAATTGAGAATCTGCATGGTGGCGCGATGCAGAGATATCGTGTTGCCACTTTGTTTGAGACCTAAAAGTTTGGCGCGATGCGCCACTATCATGGATAAACACTAAAAATTGACAATTGCCATTTAAGCTGGCTCCGCGACGTGCTGATTGCTTAGGTGATACACTGTCCACTAAAAAGGCTCTAACTCTTCGCCCGGGTGTCGAATTTGGGCAAATTTGGTATCAATGGAAATCTTATTCAATTTACCACATGGTAAAAAGTGAAAATCTTGAAAATACCATATTTATAAAAGTGGGTTCATCTTTAAATCAAGTCTTTAACATTTCTTGGATGATTTTAAGCTAGGTAGAATACGGGGTATTACAATATCTCCCCCTTGGGAACATTCATCCTTTAATGAGACTGAATGAAAGGTGAGAGATAATAAAATAAGTACGTATGAGACAAACATTGCTGAAAAATGATTTCTTGACTGACATGACTGATAAGCTGAGTATATCATACGCAACATGCATATCTGATGCATGGATAACTGATTTGTGAATGCATGACTGAGCATTATGATGAACTGGGTTTTCTCAAAATAAGAAGGCATATCTGAGGCACAATTACCTGACTAAACTGATATACGAAGGTAGGACTGAAATATGTAAGGGTACTTCATACCAAGCTGGTAATGAAAATATGATGCCAAGTTCATAATGGTAGTTTAAACATAGAACTGAGTAAGTTCAGAAAGAGTTGTTATGTCTACTGAAAGTACTGATGAACCCATGATTATGCTAGAAGTATGCATGTATGAGAATATGAGATCATGACTGATACTAGAACATGATGCATGAACTGAATTTCGTGAACTGAACTGAGCACCTAAATACATGGCTTACAACTGACGTTGGGACTTTGAGGGTCAACTTATGAGTACCCTCTACTCTATACTGGATTTGTTATGCGAAGAGAAACTGAATTTAAGATATGAAAACATTGAGGAATTATGGGGTATCTCCCCCTTGGGACACTATGTCCCTCTAAGAACGCTCACCTTACTGAGATACTAGGGCGATGCACAGGGCATCAACAAACTAATTCATGATTGAATACCTAGGGTTCAAAGCTAAGACATGACACTGGAATAGGGCTGAAGTCACAATCACTAGGATGTGTTACCTCGAAATGGTCTTATTCATGAATCTTAGGATAGTATGACTAAATGGAAAGTTGGAAAACAAACCATAGGAATTTGACTTTTTGACTGCTAAATAAAATTGCTAGTTTTACTGACTAACTCATGCTGAAAAAATCTTAAGCTAAAATGAGAGAAAGAGGTCTAACAATGCATATCATGAGTATGAAGGACCTATAATGTACCCGAATCTATGCTGGGGGAATTTCGTTGATCATGGCAAGCCTGAAGAGCATAAAACCTGTTCTGACGTTGACCACTAGTGGTACTGGAAGTGATGCCCTACTGGTGTAAATCTTTTCCCTTCTGAGCCCTTACTCTACGTTCCCGTAGCCTGTGGCCCATCTTACCACATCTATAACATACCTCACTGCCTGCTCTACATATACCTAGATGATTCCTACCACACTCTTTGCAAAGTGGATAGGTAAGACTCCTCTTCTCTCTACCCTGGGCCTCAGATTCTGGCAACCCATCACTACGATCATTCCTGAACTTAGGTACTGGTACACTACTGAAGATGGAGCTGGGAATGAAAACTTATGACTATACTAAGAATGGCTACCACCCTCCGACTGAGGCTGAGAAAAGCCGAAACTATCTGTCCTTGCCCTCTTATTCTGCTTTTCCTTCATCTTAATATTTTGCTCTGTTATCTGCTGAGCATGGTTCATAAGTCCGGCTAAAGTCATATCACTATTCAGCATGGTGGATTTGCACTTATTAACCATGCTATCACTCACCCCTGACACAAATTTGCTCATCTTGGCCCTACTGTCTGCAACCACATGAGGGGCATATCTGGCTAATTGAGTAAACTTAAGAGAATACTATTTCACCGTCATGGTGCCCTGCCTGAGGTTGATGAATTCTAATACCTTAGCTTCTTTAAGCTCTTGGGGAAAGAATCTATCTGAGAATGCAGTGACAAACTCATCCCATTCTATAGGCCCTCCATCATCTTCCCTTTCTGACTTCCACTGCTTGAACCAAGTGTGAGAAATATCCTACAATTGATATGCAGCTAGCTCAATACTCTCAATAGTAGTCACCCCCATGATGTCAGTCACCTTTATCACCTGATCTAGGAATTTTTTAGGGTCCTCATCTGCCTTATACCTAAGAAAAAATGGAGGGTTCATTCAGGTAAAGCCCTAAATTCTGCCTATAGCTGAATTGGCCACTGGGTTAGCCAGAATGACAACTGGTCATTCATTCTGAGTAGCAACTGACTTAGCAATAGTAGTGAATGTAGCCCTGAATACTGCATGAGAAACATATTCGCCCAAAGGTTCTTCAGGCTGAGCGGCTGACTGATTCCTATTTCTTCTTTTAAAAGGCATGTTCTATAGAAGAAAAGGAGAAATAGATTAGACTTAGAGATTGACTTGAGATTATGCTCACTGGCATGACATGAATACGGAAAGAAGGGAAACTATTCCAAAAATATCTTATAGCCTCCTGCACATAAATGTGGCACACAACACACCCATGCACAAGACTCTACTAGATGCGGCTTTCATACTTCCTAGGACTCTATTGAAAATTAAGCTTTGATACCTAGTTTGAAACGCTATGAACCTGGTACCCAGAATGCTACACGGTACTCATGACCCTGAAGGACCACAAACTAACCCATGACTGATATATGTACCTGTATACTGCATAATATACTGTATAATATAGAAAATATGAACTAGAAAGACATAAGGTTCAAAACTGAGACATAATATCTGATAAAAATATAACATCTAGTGGGGTATAAAATACCCAAAACAACTGAAATAACAAACTGAACACGATAATCTAAAAGTCTCTAAACTGTCTGAATAAGAAGTTGATGGGACACATCCCCAAATAACTCTAACTAATAAATTAATTAATGAAAAAATAAAGTAATGATCATGTCCTAGAATAATGTGGACTCACTTCTAACTCTGACTGCTGAGACTGGAATGTTACTGGTGCTCTGGAGCTCGTGTCTCTAAACCTATGGTATAAAACACCATAGCATAAATGCAACAGTATGATTGAATATACTGGTATACATATAAGGTAGGATAAATTCATGGGATTCATATGCATGAACAATAATAATAACAAAATGACTATCATGAGCGTGAGAATACATGCATAAGACAAATAACTGACACTGATACCGTGATAACATGATTACTAAATATGAATACTGATAATATGAGTGACTGTATCTAATAGCCTTGATTCTGATGGAACCATCTGAGTTCCCTACTATCTCATAGTGACTGTATCTGACAGTCCTAAAATCTGTAAAACTATCTGAATTCTATTACTAAGACTGAGATTGAAGATGATACTATGGGAAGTAGTTATCTAACCGGCATGCCCCATACTAAGCTAATTTGGGGTCCAACCTATAACCCAGTTGGAAGGGTGTTAGTACCATGCCACGGGTAAAGACAACTACTGTGGGGTCAGTCCTAATCTAGTGGGTGACCCCTGAGATCAGTCTTAGACTAGCGGGTGATCAATGAGTATGTCAGTCCTATCTAACAGGTAACATATCATGCCTACATTGGCTATGTAGTTTTGGAACTTAGGGATTGCTTCTAGGGATCTCAGTCCTTTCTAGCAGGTGAGCCCCCATCCCTAGGCTCACTCGGTGCTGAATCCTACTCCCATCTGAAAGACACTGAACTGATTAACTAAATTGAACATGGGTTGAGTTTACTGAATTTACTTTGACTGATGGAATACTACAAATATCTGATCACTGACTGATTTCATGAGAATTATGGGATTACTAAAGTATGAGCTTTCCTGAGTCACATGACTGACTGAGTTCTATGGATCATGGCTTGACTGAGAATATCGTGAAAACATGACATTGGCTCTAGACACACAACTATATTTTTGGGTACAAGTACCCACAAGACTCGATAGAAGAAAACTGACAAAGCATAACTTACTTGAACACATGACTAACATCATAATCCATAATTCATTTATTGATGCATTTCGTCAAACATGTGATATGTAAAAACTTGTACTTAAATGGGGATTTCATGATATCATACTAGTTGGGCACTTTTTCTTTACATAGGCATTTAATCAAACATATGGTAAGCATAGTATATGTAGATAACATTATACAATAAGAAAAAATCATGATTCATCTCTAATTTCATCATCCAAGGGTTTTAATCATAGATTTACATGAACCTACACCAACACTAATCAATTTCACATGAAATTCATCACCAAACATGGATTAGAACTCAATTAGTAATTATCAACATGAACAACAGCAACCCAACATAAAATTCATAAAGAAAATCCATAACTTGAACTTAGAAAAGAGATTCTTAGGCTTCATGGATGAAAGGAGTCCATGAATGAACACTATGCATACCTTAGTTCTTGGTTTAGCGAAGATTTAGGGAGAGACTTTCTTGAACTTGAATCTTCTATGAAAAACCTTAGTGTGTTCTTGAGATGATTTTGAGAGAATAGAGTATATTTTGGTGTAATGAAGGCTCAAATCTGTGTTTTTGAGCTTATATAGGGTAGGTAAATTGACCCTTTTAACCCTAGGGCACGTATTTTAATTCTTGTGAAAATTTCTCAAGTTTCATCCTTGGCGCGACGCGCCACTATCGCGCCAAGTCACTGGAACTGGACAATTGAGAATCTGTATGGTGGCGCGACGCGGAGCTATTGCGTTGCCACTTTGTTTGAGACCTGGAAGTTTGGCACGATACACCACTATTGCGGAGAAACACTAGAAATTAATCATTGTAATTTAAGCTGGCTTCGTGATGCGCTGATTGCTCAAGTGATACACTGTCTCACTAAAAGGGCTCTAACTTTTTGGCCGGGTGTCGGATTTGGGCAAATTTGGTATTGATGGAAAGATTATTCAATTTACCACATGATAAAAAGTGAAAATATTAAAAATACCATATGTATAAAAGTGGGTTCATATATTTAACATTTCTGGGATTATTTTAAGCTAGGTAGAAGTATGGGGTATTACAAAATAACTCCTAAGTCACTCAAATGTTGTATTCTATAACTGCATTTTTCCTTCACATCAATGAAGATTTTTGATCTCCTTCTTATTCTTTCCTCTTTTTTCTTCTTCTACTGTGAGGGCTACATATGAGATGCTAGTGTAGTTTTCGGCAGGTAACGTGCATAGATTTGGTACATTCATGATTATTATATCGGTATTGATGTGATCCTATCTGAAATATGACCCTAACACTATTTTTTCCTAAATAAGGGTTACAAACCACTTTTCACTATAATAATAGATTTTTTTACTATAATAATTACCTACTAACTGAAATATTTATACATATAAAAGAGGTTAGAAAAAATTTTCAAAGAGTTGACCAAGATAGATTTTGGTCCATGACTTGACACTATTATTTACTCTGATCGTGAGATATTCTGGCCTTTTCTACATTTTTATAATGATTTAGTCCTAAAAATTATTCTGGGCAACAAACTTATGAATTTACACTCTTTTAGCCACGACTTGAGTTTGTGCACCTATTATATATATATATATATATATATATACATACATGTGTTGATGTTATGATGATATTGATACTTTACAAGTTCGGAGGATACTACTACAATGATATTAATACTCGGCATAGCATAAAGATACTATTATGATGATATTTATACCCGGTAAAACTGAAGGATACTGTGATGATGATATTGATTCCCGTGAAGGTCGGAGGATGTTATGATGACGATATATGCACCCAATTTGTGTTTGGAGAATGGTTCATATACTGATTGTGTACTTTGCATTCATTTTTCATGTACATCACGTATCACTAGTATGCACCTATGTCTATCAGCCGGTATAGGACAATTGCATAATATGGGTGGTGACTATGAATTGTGTTGTTGTGTGTTGATTGAGCCTTCTGATCCTAGGTCGGTGGGGGAATGCATAGGCTCGATTAGGTATTTAGTTATCAAAAATAGTTGGTTACTTACACTGTTATTGATATTGTTATTATCATTGTTATGATCATTATTATGGCTAGTTTATGACAGATTGGTTATTGATTCAATATCGAGATTTGAGGTATGTTTTTAGCCTCTTCTATCTTATGATTTCATTAGTATGCATGATTATTTTATGTCTAGTTGTGTGGAATTAGAAACTCTGACTATGGTAGCGTTAAATCCTAATAGGATTATAATGAGCCTTTAAAATGAAGATATGATGATCTAGGTTGTGCTTCGAGATGATCTTGTATCTATATATATATATATCTAGCTAAATGTGACTATGGTATTACTGTATATCCCTTTCTTCTTTTTGTTGAGATTGTATATTTATCTTTGGCATTGTATATTATTGTATATCCTTCTTTCGTTCTTTATTCATATATTGGCCTGGTATATATAGTATAGCATTGAGATTCATGAGTATGAATAGATTAGGATAGTTCATCCTTGATACTTACTTTGTCTTATTATATTAGTCTTTTGGACATGAATAGAGTAGGCTATCCTTGATATCTCATTGGCTTTTTTATATGTTTGATGGTCATTTGGGTGTTGTTTCTACTCTGTTTATATCATATATATATTTGCTTTATCTTGGGAGCTCAGTTGGCAATTTTCTACTAAGTGCCATTCATTTGGTACTCATACTACACGTCTACAGCCTGAAGATCATAGTACAAGTTATCGCTATTAATGTGTGCATCATTCAGAGTAGCCATGGTTTGGAGATACAGAGTGAGCTCCTGATGTTCGGAGTATTACTATCTTCCCTCTTATATGTTAGATTAGTCTCTATGTTTCTCTTGGGGATAAGTTATATTTATGTATTTCCCTTGATATTTCACTTTTGTACTCGTATTTTATTAGAATCTCTTATACTGATACCACCAAGTTTTGGGATTTATTCATGTATCTAAACTTTTGTTATACTTATTCTGCATTCTTTCCTTATTCTATTTGATATCCCATTACTAGTTATTCCAGATTATAGGTTTGACTTGCCTACATGTGGGTTACAGTAGGTACCATCATGACCTAAGAAATTAAGTCATGACAAATTGGTATCAGCGCCAGATTTCACCGGTGTATTAGTACAAAAGCTAAGTGTTAGTAGAATCACGTGGATCAGTCCAAAGATATTCGTAACCTATCTTTGAGAGGCTATAAGGATATTTTATGAAATTTACTTCTTGAATCCTTATTGTGTATCCGCATTGCTTTGAACCTCAAACATATATTTTGACTCTATTTTTTCCTTAATGAATGATGCAAGATGGGTGATGATGTGGATAGGTGAGGACGATACTACAATACATATTTCTAGAGTTTTAGTGTAGCTTCAGACTAGAGAGTAAGAGATAGATGTTGAAGATCTTTAGCGTCAGCCAAAGGATTTAGGGCCAATTTAGGCTCTACTTGAGCTCGTAACTACTTTATCCTTTAAGGTGCAGCATTGGGAATTAGGATCTTGATATGGATCCCTCTCAACCATAAATGGCATTCGACTCATGGAGTAATTCTCATATTAGAGTTGGCTCTATTGGTGTTCATCAGGGTTTTTTACCAGTTTTGAGTATGAGATTAGATTTCTCGTAGGCCATACTTATTCCTGTGCGATATCCTTCTAAGTAGGACATTGGTGCATGGATTATTTGAGGTTTTTCATTGCCACTCCATTTGGCATTAGAGCACTTTATAGAAGCTAAGTCTTTCTTTCCTTTGGTTGTTGATTATGAGAGAACCATAGAGAGCATGTATTGAGACTTATGAAAATGGCAACAAGAGGCATGCCATCATTTTAGTGCTACTGGTATTTTATTCAGGAGTGAGGATTCCTCTGATAGTGTATAACTCCACTTGCAACATATCATCTCTAAATAAATGGTATTTTAGACTATGGGTGGTTCTCAGATTAGTCATGATGATCATAGTGGGCAGAGTTTCTATCAGACCTTATGGAGATTTTTGGTATGAGTCTTTAGGTCATGGTGTCCATTTTGGATATTGACGGGCAGTATCTTGCAGTATTCTAGAGTTTTCGATCAATGTCAGTTAGCCAGCCATTTGAGCGCAGTTTGTATCCCCACTATGTTGATGCTTCAGGAGTTGCAACAATTACATAGAGATCGACTACTGATCTAGAAAGTATCATTGATATGGGATTTTCAATCATTCAGCTTATTCATATTAGCCTCGTGATGTTATGGCATCTTTAATTAGAGATAGTGTGCTTGGCGCCTTAGTTGATGATTTAGTCGGTCAGTCCGAGTTGGACTCGTTTAGACTTATTTTCCCTAGGCCTGTTAGTCGTCTGATTGTGGATGTCACCATGATTGGTGTACTTTTATTTCCTACAGTTATCTTTTATTATGTGTATTGGGGTTTTTCATACCTATTAATTATTATATGCCTTAATGAGTTCATATTGATTATTATGTGCCTTGTTATTGAAATTGTGGTTATATGGCTACTCCTATGGTTTATTTTCTTTAGTAGTGGATGGAGTAAATCTGTGCTGATATTTTATCCCTATGGGTGCAACTTTTGGGTTTGAATCCCATTTACCTTGGCATATTGGCCTTATTGTGGCCCTTGAGTGGTATATGATATTGATGTTCATTTTGGTACCGCATATTTATTATATTGATGTCGATATTATTGTTGCTATTACGATCACTGCTTGAGGTTATTGATATTATTACTTAATGTAATTAATTCTTGTTGGTTAGTTGTATAGACTAGTGTTATCTAGTTAGACTTTCATTTTCTTGAGATTTCAATTTAGTGGCTTGAGTAGGTGTATCCCAATTTGATGATTTTTTTCCCCTGGAGCGGTTAGGTTGACTGTATTCCCTTTTGGTTATCTATGTTAGATTGATTTGGGGATGTATTCTAATATCAAAGGCAAGTTGACCTTCCATGGTTTTGTGTGATTCTTAAGTTGGCAATTTAGCCATATTGCTCGTTCTAGAGTTGGAGGTTCCTAGAATCGCTTCTTGGGTGGCAAAGGCTTTTGTTTTGGCTATTCCTTCAGATATAACCCATTGATGAGATTTACCAATTTAAGGTCCTTCTTCATTTATGGTTATTTTATCATCCAATAGCAATTTTGATATTGATGTTGAGATATCATGAATTTATCTCTTGGATTTATTGGGTACATTCCCTTGTGATGGTTTTCCCTTGTTATTAGTGTGGAGATTGGATACTTCTTTCTTACTATGATATGGTTTTGTCTAGCATAGTTGGAGAGTTAGAGGCAGGTGGCTTTTCTTATGATAGCTTCTTGAGTTGCCAAATTGAAAGTTCTTTATCTTAAGTTGTTGATTTTCTGGTGGTGGTTTTGACTTTGACTTGCTTTTGAGATTGGTATATTTCTTCTTTGATGATGTGATTCTTGGGTAGATTTAGGAAATCCTATTTCAGAGTTTGTACAGCGTAATGAGGCTTGGTGGATTGTTTCTCCTTGATGATATATGCCTATGGCTACTCTTGTTGAGATGAAGTGTTGGATTGATTAATTGTCGGCTTAAGTTGCATTTCTCTGAGTTGCTAGAATTTTGCCATTACTAGTGTGGTTTTCACCCTTGGAGAATTTTTTAGTATATATTGATAGTTTATGCCATCCAATATGAAGTGAGCTATTTGCATTGTCAGCCAGTGATTCATCCTTTTATATGATTTCAATTTTGTGACTATATTTCATATCCTCTAGCTAATATAGAGTTGATTTCTAGCATTTTTAGTCAACGGTTATCCGTGTAGATATTTTTGTTCTTCAAATATGTCTCGAATATGGAATGATAAATTTATCTCAAATATGTCAAATTTGGATACTAAAGCTGATTTGACTAGTTGGTAATGGTATAGGCTTGTTGGTTCAATTTTGACTTGATGGCTTGGAATGGCGATTTGGAAGTTGTTCTAAACTTGGAGTATGAATGACTACCCATCTTTAAGTTTGGTTTGGCTAGTTCAAATCATGCGATTCAGCCTCAGTATTGAGATTTTAGCTTGGTGTTATAGAGTTTGCGTACATCTTTCATTTGGGATTTGTCTCATTTCAGATTTCATTTATAGGCTGGTTAAGCCTACTCCGTGGCTTTCTATTGGGTCTCCTCTACTTTGGATGGATTATAGTTGATAATTGTTCAGATAATAGCCTATAAACTCGATATTGGTTCTTTTAGCTTTGGGTTTGAGTTTCAATTTTCTTTGGAAATTTTGGATGATATACCTAGTAGGAGTAATATACTCGAGTTGGATTCAGTATGGCTTCATTCTCAATGGATGAGACATCAGTGATAAGTAGTTATGCCTTGATTCTACGGGATTTCAATTTGATTTTCATTCATACTGGTTGCACCATTAGCATAGATTCCATTCCTTGATTATCTCCATTTATGTGCCCAGATAGTGCCTTATGATCTTAGTCTCATGGTTGTGATATGGACTTTCAGTGGATTATCTTCAATTCTTTGAGTTCTCTATGATGAGATTGGATGGATGAGATTCAGGAGATTTTTCTCCTAGTTGGGATAGGATAGCAGGTGTAAGATAGTAAAGAAAGGTTATATTTGGATCTGGAGTCGATGGTATGACTCATGTCTTGGGATTGTTTTTGGCTTGGATAAGCCTAGGTTGAATTATGCTTGTACCAAGATAGTATTTGTCTGTTGTGGTTCAGTTTGAGTGCATCTTCCTATTTGGTTCTGTTGGAGGCCATTTAGTGGTTGAAGTCAAGGCTTGACTGTTTGGAAGTGAAGTGAGGGTGCAGGTTAAAAAAGAGATACCTATGGCAAAAATATTTAGAAGCATTTTCTCTTCATTGAGGTTATCTATGAAGTCATGCTCGAAGAAAGCAAGCCCAGTACCTCATTCTTTTAATCTATTTAGATTCTTTCTATCCGTTGACTTTCGAGGATGAAAGTCCTTTTAGTAGTGGATATTGAATGACCCTTCTAATTATTTTATATTTTCTCTTATCTTCGTCGTTAGGCCTTCTTCATAGCTTCCACAAGTTATTTATGACTTGCTAGGATCGGCGGTTTGGTTACCAGGCAATTCGTTTGGTTTTTTAAAACCAATTCCCTATTTTGAAGGTATTGCTGGTTCCAAATGGCCACTGGGCAAAAAATTCAATAAAACAATCTTGGATACAAATTTTGACTGCATCAGCATATACAAAATATCTATTTTAGGTTCGGTAGACCTTTGGTTCGGGTCCAAATACACCCAAGCTCAGTTTGACCTATTGGTCGAAAAGTGAGAAAATTGAGAATATGGGTGTGAGACCCATATTTGGTAGAAACAACCTCAGAAGGAAAATTCGTCTTCTCCATTGCGTAGGGGGACCCATAGTTTAGGTTTCCAGTCTCCTGGACTTATTGGGTTATTGAATAGATTTTATGAAAAATAAAACTATAGGTGTGGGCCCTAATTTTTGCCGAAATGATCTCGAATGAAATTTTTGATCATTTAAATGGATTTGAAATATGATTGACACTCAAATTTCACTATTGAATCATGTTATTGGGGTTCCTAATGAGTTTTGAGGGTCACAAAAGTTTTTGACTTTGTTGTCAAGGGGATACTATATCTCTTCATCGGGAGGTCTATAAATAGACCTCAAGGTCACGAATTTGGCCATTTTCCCTTCATCTTTGGTATCCTAAAACTCTAAATGGGTATGATAACTTAAAATTGAGTTGTGTGGGTGACTTAGGAGCTTAACTATAATGTATTATCGCGATTATCATCCGAATTAAGGTAAGATTTCATCACTTTATTACGAGTTTCTTAGTTCTTGACCCAAAATCCCAAATTCACTTAGGGCTTGATTTTAGCCCAAAATTAGCTTTGTTCACCCATTTCTTGAGGGTCATGATTCCTTGATGATGTGTGAGTATTGGGTTGGCCTCAGAAATGTGTTTTTCGTAAGTGAGACCCACTTGGGTTTTTTGGTGTAGTTTTTGGATCCGAAGCACAATGGTGATATATGGATATCATTAGACTCGTATTGATGAGTAGATTATGTTTTTTATAGTATGATGACATTTTGGAGATTGTGAAGTGAAGACAAGCATATGTGAATGATGTAAGATTTTGCGATTCGTCTTTGAGGTAGTTTTCTACCTGCTCTTCTTCGAAGATGATGTGTGTTATGTATGGCATGTGAATATGAATTTTAGGCTTGATTATGAATAAAATAACTTAGTATTGATTATTTATATTTGGGGAATTAGGTGATGGTTTTGGATCTGTAAGGTGGAATGTTTATGACCCTTTTAGAACCCTATTGCCTTTTTCCTAGGTTAAGCTAATTTGTAGCATGGATATGATAGTTTGCAAGGTTTGGGATGCGGTTTATATGTTGAAATCATGGTTAGTATTCTTAACCTTAGTTGGGTTATTCAGTGATCTTTAAATCATAATTTGGATAGTGTTGTCTTAAATGTCCATGTTTCTAGGAGAAGTTCATATCTTAGGATTGGTTATGGCCAACTTGACATCTAGTAGTTGAACTAGATACCTTAGCCTAGTTTGGGGCATAGTTTGCCTAATTATTGAAATTGAGGATTAGAAGTGGGATCCTTAACCACCTTAAACTTGGATTTTTATAGTTCCATTGAAGTTCTTAGACGCTAGTTAAACGCTTAGAAAATGGCCTTGGGAGCATGTTGGCTAACCATGGTAAATGAGTTATGGTGATAATATTTGAGGTGATGTATATTGTTATTGACTACATTATCGTTAATGCTATGTATAGATAGGGATTATGCTATTAATTAAGCCCACGACTATGTTATCATTTAAATCATTGACAAGACTACTATTTCGGGCTTTGGACTATGATATTACTAATGTTATACTATTGCCTAGTAACTAAACTAGTTATTAGGCTACAAATCTCTCTTGTTACTAATATTGTGAGTCATGATACTACGGGCTCTAGAAGACATATTTATTGACTACATGAGAAGCTATGCTACTAAACATGTCAAACGCAATAATGCATTGTATTATTCATGTTATATGCATTCATATATCTATGGATAAATTGTCCTTGATGACGAATGATGGATTATGATGGTATGTACTTCCTCGCTTCTCTTTTACTTTAGCCCTCGTGGATCTTGTCATTTACTTCAGCCCTCGTGGGGCTCGCATTTTACTTTAGCCCTTGTGGGACTTGTCTTTTATTATTCAGCCTAAGGTCCTGAGTTCGATGTTGTGATTATTCTGGACATATTATTAGGCCGAGGGCAGTGTTATGATATTGGTTGGATACCCGGGAAGTATTTATCCTTGTAAAGGATACGGTTGTAGAATATGGATACATATATGTTTATGTTGCTTATGATTTCATTAACTGAATACTGGTGATGGCATGTATAGATTTAGTACATTCATGATTATTATGTCGGTACTGATTTGAACCTAGCTGAAATACGACCTTAACACTATTTTTCCTAAATAAAGGTTAAAACCCACTTTTCACCATAACAAGGGAGTTCTGTACTATAGTAATTGCCTACTAAATGGAATATTTATAAGTATAAAAGAGGTTAAAATATTGTTTAAAAATTTGATCGTGACAGATTTTGGTACGTGACTTGACAAAATTATGTACCCCGATCATGAGATATTCCAACCTTTTCTAATATTTTTATAATGATTTAGCACCGAAGATCATTCTGGTCAATAGACTTATGGATTTATACTCTTTTAGTCACGACTTAAGTTTGTGCACTTATTATATATATCTATACACATGAATTGATGGTTATGATGATATAGATACTCGGTAAGATTGGAGGATACTATTATGATGATATTGACACCCAACAACGTTGGAGGATACTCTTATGATGATACTAATATCCGACAAGGCCGAAGGATATTGTGATGATGATGATGTTGTGATGATGATATATATACCCATTTGAGTCCATAGTATGGTTGTGATATTGGCTTTATACCTTGCATTGATTCTTGCATGCACATCGCCTATCACCAGTATGCACCTATGTCTATCAGCCTATATGAGATAGTTATATAGATATAGGTGATGTCTATGCCTTGTGTTGTTGTGTGCTGATTGAGCCTTTCGAGCTTGGGGCAGTGGAGGGATTTATAGGCTCGATTAGGTATTTAGTTGTCAGGAGTAGCTGGTTACTCGCGTTGTTATTGATATTGTTATTATCATTGTTATCATCATTATTATAGCTAGTTTATGATAGATTGGTTATTGATTTGGTATCTAGATTTGAGGTTTGTTTTCGGCCTCTTCTATCTTACGATCTCATTAGTATGCATGATTATTTCATGCCTATACATATGGAATTAGAAACCCTGACTATGATTGTTAGATCAATGATGTTTTGATGATTGACATATAAATGAAACATGTTACTCAAGATGGTCCAATCACATGAAGACAGTCACTAAGGAAAATAGATGTTCGTCAAAGCTTGAATGGATAAGTTCTATTGAGTAATCACGTGTGATAAATAAGAAGTTGTGGTTGAATACAACACTTTATTGATAAGATGAAGAGAAGAGTTTCACTCAAATAAGGAGATCAAGTTGAAGGAGGAGTTTTACCAATGCAAGGAGTTGTACTCAAAGAAAGACTTTGAGTTGACAACAAACTCTATTGAATTAAAGAGTCCAGAGCAAGATAGAAGACCAAGGACTTTGAAGGACTCTTTGAAGATTGTTGTATATCGAGGGAGTAACTTATTACATTACTCACGCATTTACAAAGATAGCAACACATCAACGAATTATCAGTGAAATTCCAAAGCTTGAAGCAGCCTGAGATAAACCTGTTCCTATTACTTAGAGTTAGGGAGTCTTAGAATTTATTTATTAGGTTGGTTCTTGAGTTGTATTGTTTTCTAGTCTTAGTGAAGTATAAACTTGGTTAGGAGAATTTTCTTTTAGTTTGGGAACTCGAAGACTTGGGAACACTCACCTTAGGAAGGTTTGTGTTTTTGTAGAAATAGAAGTTAAAGTTTAATTCATAGATTAAAAGGGTCTTATAATTTATTGATTGTCGAGGCTCAATTTTTTTAATGAAGTCGGGGTTAAATACTGTAGAGGTACAGGTCGTGGTTTTTTACACCTTTTTGAACCAGGTGTTTTCCACGTAAACATCATTGTGCAATTACTACTATTTTAACTAGATAGGAACACATTAGTCAACCTGTACCATTTATAGGAAATTGTTAGGCTAAAATAAGTAATCAGTAGGGTACGTACTCTAACAAGTGGTATCATAGCGGGTTGTCTTACATAAAGATAACATCTAAGAAAAGATCACTATGATGTATTTCGCACCTCCTACTGGTCACAATGAAGGCCAATCCACTACTAGACCTCCTCTTTTCGATGGCACTCATTTCAGTTGATGGAAAGTAAGGATGGAAATGGTCATCCAAGGTGAAGAATATGAATTATGGGATAGAGTTACTGATGGTTCAACTATTCCAATGAATCTGGTTGATGGAGAACAAGTCAAGAAGGTGAGAAGTGAGTTCACTGCTGATGATCTGACTATATTAACAAAAAATTCAAGGGCCAATAATATCTTAGTGTGTTGTTTAGGACCCACTAAATATACCAAGGCATCTACATGCACCACTGCCAAGCAAATTTGGGATTTATCGGTAAATGCACAAAAAGGAACCACTCAAATAAAAAAGTTCAGAATTGCTTTACTATTTACTAAATATGAGGCCTTTAGAATGAGGGAGAATGAGTCTCTCCATCAAGTGATTTCAAGACTCACTGCCTTAACAAATGAGTTGACATCCTTGGGGAAAACTAATACTACTGAGGAACAAGTTAAAAAGGTTCTAAGGGTCCCACCCAAATCCAAATGGGATGTTAAGGTCACTAAAATTAGGGAGGAAAAGGATCTTGCTAGAATGACTTTGTATGAGCTTGTAGGAAATCACAAAACTTATGAGATGCAGATTGATGAAGTAGAAAGGGAAAAGGAAATTCCTGAAAAATTCTTGTCCTTAAAGGTTTCTGAAAGTGATAAAGAAGTTGAACTGACTGAAGAGCAAGTGGCATTTATAACTAAGAACTTCAACAGAGTCTTCAAACAAAAATGGAACAACTAGTAAAAAGTGGTTCAACGAAAATCCTACTGGATGTTATTAATGTGGCAAGACTTACCATCAAATTCGAGATTGTCCTGCGTGGGATGTTGAATGGAAAAAAGAAAGAGTGTAACACCCCATATTCAAGTACATATATTGGCGTATTCAAGTACATGTATTGGTCTTATTTATATGGAATTAATTTTTTTATTTTATTTATACCGGAATTTGCCCGTCGATGGTTCCATGAGAAGGTTATTGAATAAGCTTTCCAATGATATAAAGATTTCCTAAAAGGAATACGTTTCGGATATAATCGAGCACGTTAGAAACTATAAAACGGTGGCTGGGATATTTGGGAATAGTAAATGTGCAGGAAAATTTCCTGCACACAAACTACTGAGGCCAGCCAATTTTTTGGGTCAACTTTGAACGATCATAACTCCCTTAATATAACGAACTGGGAGATCTGTGACCTATGAAAATAAAGATCTTTGAGTATTCTTTCCAATTCAATTATTTTCATCCAAATCCAACATCTGAGTAAGGAATTATACTCGTTTTACTTCAGCCTCTCAAAACGGATTTTTAGGGTCAATTTCAAACGACTATAACTCCTTGTACAGGACGAAATGGGTGGCCTAATTTATATGTAATGAAATCCCTTTGAATTATCTTTCCAATGATACAAATTTCACCCAAATCCAATATCGGAGCAAAGAGTTATGGTCGATCTACTTTAGCTTATCAAAACAGTCCGCCAAAGGACAGATTTGACATTATTTAAATTTTAAAGGCATTTTGGTCATTCCGTATGATATTATGGACGGGAATATGTGTATATATACATGTATATGAGTTCAAAAACTCATTTTCATCATCAATCATTGAGAAAGAACAAACCCTAGCCAAATTTGACCTTTAAATTACTTTTGATTCAACCGTAGAAATTCCAAAGTAATCCGATAACTGCGTTTGTCATCTCGAGAGCTTCTAATGTCACCTATTATTTGTCCAAATAGGATTGCATAATCAAGAGGTGAATTCTAAGGTATGAATATTGTTTGCCTTTGTTCTCTTCCATATGTATATGTGTGATAGAGGATTATATGTATTGGTTGTTATTCAAAAGTGATAAAAATAGGGTTATGGACTATTTTGCATGGTTTGGTTGTATTGAATTATGGAAGGTGGATGTGTTAATTGAGTTATGGAAGGTGGATATGGTGATATACTATTGAATTGATGATTATTTATGTCTATGGCTCAATTTGGTTTAATGGATTGGTTGGAAGGATAAATGAATCCAAACTTGATATTGGAGGATGTTGTATGAATATGCATGGCATGTGAATGTAATTGGAGTATAAGAGGGTTAAAGTGACACCCTTTATGGTGTAATTAAGGCTTACTACTTAACCACTAGTTTGGTGAATTCAATTAACTGAATTGTGACATTTGGTCGCTAATACTAGATTGCTATATATGTTCATTGTAGATAAGTAATCCGAAAAGACGAGAAGTCCATTTGGGACTAGTATTGAAGGTTGACAGTCAGGTATATAAAGTATACTGTATACCATATCTTTGGCATGAAAGTGAACAATTGTTCTATTAAGAAAGTTTCCAAAGTTATTCAGTAATATGTGATCCATAATGATTTTGTATGATTTCCTACATTACTAATGAACTTGTTTCCACCCTACAAGATGTCAAGACATTCCAATACTTACTTGTTTTCCAAATCTTACATATTTATTGCACTAATGAATGTCAGAAGGTATCCGGTTACTCGAACAAGATCCATGTACTATTAATGACTCCAAAACGTTTCATTGATATACCAATAAGTTCCTACTTCATTGTTATGGCATTGATGACTCCAAAATACTTTATTGATGTGCCAATGAGTTCTTACTTTATTGTTATTGCATTGATGGTCTATTTATATGTCTCTTATTGATGTATCATTGTTTCAAAGTATCAAAAATATGGTGGCGACCAAAATTACAATCTCAAAGATTAATTGAACTAAGTGATGGAAGTTCTCTCTTATCGGGTGGTATCCCAGGGGCATAAGCCTATCATGGGTCGATCCCTAGTTATGTGTTTATGGGTGGTATCCCAGGGGCATAAGCCTATCATGGGTCGATCCCAGTTGATATGTACTGGAGGCAGCCTGATGGTCACAGTACAGTACAGTAATGATTACAAAGATGATAAGAACGAAGGTAAAGTGATTGAATAAATACAATGTACAGGTTGTCACAAGTTCTAGTAAGTGTGGTCCACTCCTATTACGATTTATTCACTTGTTTTTGATTTCTATTGAGCTCCTATATCATATGCGATTATCTACAGCTTTACATACTCAGTACATATTTTGTACTGACATCCCCCACAGGGACCTGCATTTCATGCTGCAGGCACAGGTACCTAGCTCATACACCGCACAAGTAGGAGCCAGGATACCCAGCTGCTTTTGGTGAGATCCAGTTTGCTTCGGGGCTTTTCGTGTCATATCCAGTCACTTTTGGTATTGTATAGAAGTTAGTTATATGGCGGGGTGTGTCCCGACCTTAGTTAAACTCTATGTATTGTCTAGAGGCTTTGTAGACCTAATGTACAGTCAAGGTGGTGTTTTGTTAATAGACGTGATGGATCCAACGGCCAAGTATTGTATATACAAATATATGTGTGGCTCCAATGGCCAAGTATTGTATATACATATATATGTGTGCTCGAGCTTGTACAGGTGATTATTTCCTTTTATATGCGACATGATGTTGTCCGAATTTTGGGCTGTCATAGAGGTATGCATGGGAAGTATAAGGTTATGAGCTGGTTCTCCCAGGCCTCCTCGGTTACATGTGTCAGTCCGCACCAATAGGATTTGAGGCGTGACAAAAGTGGTATCAGAGAAGTTCGTCCTAGTGAATCTACAAAGCCGTGTCTACGTAGAGTCTTTTTTTATCAGTGTGTTATGCACCGCATCTATAAATAGGAGGCTATGGACATTTAGGAATTATTTCTTTTCTTTATGTATTAGATCGTACGATAGAGCCTATATTGTATATGAATTCATAGTTGACCACTGAATTCGTTTGTTTCTCTTATTATAGTAATGATGCCGGTTACCAAAAGCAAGAATACCGATAAGCAAGTAGATGTTGCTGCCAGAGAGGGGACTAGTAAGTCACCCACTATGCCAGCTAATCAAAGTGAGGCTCCAGCTGAGCATGCATCAGAAACTTCTTCCACTCCGGAAGAAATAAAGGGGAGGAGAACTATATCCCCAGAGCCACCTACTAATGTTGTTGATCAAGATCCTAGAAATCCAGTGCAACTTTTGACTCGTATAGATGCTGGGCAAGCTTAAGGGCAAGCCATTCCTACCATGGGTCCTAGTGGTACAGATAGGGCGGCTAGCCTTCGAACATAGGATTTTCTTAAGATGGATCCTCCCACTTTTACTGGATCAGATCTTAACGAGGACCCACAGACTGTATTGATCAAATTCAAAAGGCCTTAGATGTTATGCATGTAACGGGTAGAGAGATAGTGGAGTTAGAGGCGTATAGATTTAAAGGGGAGGCTATCTATTGGTACGAGGATTGAAAATGATCTAGGGGTATTGATGCACCCCCAGCTACTTGGAAAGAGTTCAAAGAGGCATTTCTTGATCATTATCTTCCATTCGAGATTCGTCAGGCCCGTGCAGATCAGTTTTTAAATCTTTGTCAGGGGAATATGAGCGAGAGAGAGTACAGTCTCCGATTTAATTCCTTGTCGAGATATGCTCCTAATGTTGTAGCTACTATGGATGACAAAGTTCATCAATATGTGGATAGGCTAGATCCATATCTGTTAGAGATTGTACTATTACCGCTTTGAACAAAGATATGGACATAACGAGGATCCAAGCTTTTGCACAGAAAATAGAAGATCAGAGGCAGAGGAGAAGAACACAGGAATCAGAAAGAGGATATTCCAAGAGGGTCAAATCTACAGGGCAGTTCATGGCATCCCAAGGAGGGTTCAGACCGCAGTTTTCTGCTAGACCACCTAGGCCCTTATCTTCTTATTCTGCAGCTAGTGCCCTACCACAGTTTCAAGGGTCCAAAGGAAATCAATTTGGGCATAGAAGTGAGAATCAGAGTTCATGGATAGTGGGATACCAAGGGCAAGGGAATATGATCCAATCGAGACCTCCTCGAGAGCCATGCAATAAATGTGGAAGGTATCATTTGGGTGCATGTCGGCTGGGGACCAATGTTTTCTTTTGGTACGGTATGTCGGGGCATATGATGAGAGAATGCCCACGAAGGGGCATAGGGGGTATCGCATGACCTACGGAGTCATTTATTGCATCATCATCATCGATGCTTTATTCAAGAAGGGGTGCACAACTAATGGGTCGTGTTAGAGGTGATAGAGGAGCCACGAGTTCTAGCGGGGCTCAAAATCGTACGTATGCTCTAGTGGATCGACAGAATTTAGAGGCTTCCCCAGATGTGGTTACAGGTACGTTGTCTATCTTTTCATTCGATTTATATGCCTTAATTGATCCCGGTTCTACATTATCTTATGTTACTCCATTGGTTGCTGGAAAGTTTGAAAGAATACCCGAACTGTTAGTTAATCCATTTGAAGTGTCCACACCGGTTGAGGAATCTATTATAGCTAGAAGGGTTTACCGAAACTGCATAGTAACTGTTTGTGGTCGTGATACGATGGTTGATCTTGTGAAGTTATAAATGGTAGATTTTGATGTTATAATGGGTATGGACTGGTTGGCGTCTTGCTATGCCACAATTGATTGCTGCACGAAAAAGGTATATTTCCATTTTCCAAATAAATCAGTCCTTGAATGGAAAGGTGAAATTAGCGCGCCAAGAGGTAGATTTATTTCTTATTTTAAGGCAAGAAGAATGATTTCCAAGGGATACATATATCATTTAGTTAGAGTAAGGGATACAGAAGCGGAGCCACCAACTCTTCACGCTGTTCCAGTGGTAAATGAATTTTATGATGTATGTCCTGAAGATCTTCCAGGTTTGCCTCCTGAACGAGAAGTAGAGTTTGGTATTGATGTAATACCAGGCACCCAACCAATCTCCATTCCTCCATATAGAATGGCCCCAGCAGAATTATGAGAATTGAAAGAGCAATTGAAAGATTTGCTAGAGAAGGGATTCATAAGGCCTAGTATGTCCCCCTTGGGAGCACCAGTGTTATTTGTGCGTAAAAAGGATGGCTCGCTGAGGATGTGTATTGATTATCGACAATTGAATAAGGTGACTATTAAGAATAAATATCCTCTCCCAAGAATTGATGATTTATTTAATCAGTTACAGGGCGCCAAGTGCTTTTCTAAGATTGATTTGAGATCAGGTTACCACCAAGTGAGGGTCAAAGAGAAGGATATACCCAAGACAGCTTTCCGAACATGGTATGGTCATTATGAGTTTCTAGTTATGTCATTTGGGCTAACAAATGCACCCACAGCTTTTATGGATTTGATGAATAGGGTGTTTAAGCCGTTCCTGGATGTATTTGTGATAGTTTTTATAGATGATATTCTAGTTTATTCTAGATCAAAAGAGGACCATGCCAATCACTTACGACAGGCATTGCAGACTCTTCGTGATTGTAAGCTTTATGCAAAGTTCTCTAAATGTGAGTTTTGGTTAAAGTCGGTGGCATTTTTGGGTCATATTGTATCTAGTGAAGGGATAAAGGTTGATGCTCAAAAGATAGAAGCTGTGAAGAACTGGCCAAGGCCCACAACGCCTACGGAGATTCGTAGTTTTTTGGGTTGGCCGGTTATTATAGAAGGTTTGTTAAAGGCTTTTCTTCCATTTAAGCACCCTTAACCAAGATAACCTATAAAGCATCCAAATTCCAATGGAATGATGCCTGTGAGAAGAGTTTTCAAGATTTAAAAAACAAGTTGATTTCTACACCCGTGTTGGTACCTCCAGAAGGCACCGAAGGGTATACATTGTATTGTGATGCTTCCAGAATTGGTTTAGGATATGTATTGATGCAGTATGGTAAGGTAATAGCATATGCTTCTAGAAAATTGCGGCCACATGAGAAAAATTATCCTACACACGATCTTGAGCTGGCAGCAGTTATTTTTGCTTTAAAAATGTGGCGCCACTACTTATATGGGGTTCATGTTGATATATATACTAACCATAAGAGCTTGCAATAGATTTTTAATCAGAAGGATCTAAATTTAAGGCAGCGAAGATGGCTTGAACTATTAAAGACTACGATGTTGATATCTTGTACCATCCAGGGAAAGCAAATGTGGTAGCTGATGCGTTAAGTCGTAAGGCTATGATGGCGCCTATAGAAAAGCAAGGGATGGTTAAAGATCTTCACCAGTTAGCTAGTTTGGGAGTTCGCCTTCTTGAAACTCCGAATAAAGAGCTTATCGTATATAATGCTGCGGAATCTTCATTAGTAGCTGAAGTGAAAAAGAAGCAATATGCAGATCCTATTTTATTACAGCTTAAGGAGAACGTTCAGAGTGGTGCGACCAAGGCATTTGAGCTTACGCGAGAAAGAGTACTTCAGTGCCAAAACCAATTGTGTGTGCCTGATGTAGACGGGCTAAGAAAGAAGATTATGACAGAGGCACATTTTTCAAGGTATTCCATTCATCTAGGATCAACCAAAATGTATCAAGATTTGAAAAATATGTATTGGTGGAATGACATGAAGAAGAGCATTGCAGAATTTGTAGCTGAATGTCCAAATTGTCAGAGTTAAAGTTGAGCACCAAAAACCCGGAGGTTATATGCAATGCATTGATCTTCCAAGCTGGAAGTGGGACATGATCAACATAAATTTCATTATTGGTTTGCCTCTTTCATCCCGGAAGTTTGATTATATATGGGTGATTGTTGATAGGGTTACCAAATCCGCACATTTCCTACCAGTTAGGACCACTTACACAGTTGAAGAGTATGCGAAGTTGTACATTAAAGAGATAGTCCGATTACATGGAGTGCCAATCTCTATTATATCAGATCGAGGAACCCAATTTACCGCAAACTTTTGGTAGTCTTTTCAGAGGTGTTTGGGAACACAAATGAAGTTGAGTACAACTTTTCACCCTCAAACAGATAGACAAGCAGAACGTACCATCCAAACACTTGAAGATATGCTATGAGCTTGTGTAATAGATTTTAAGGGCAACTGGGATAATCATTTACCTCTTATTGAGTTTGCCTACAATAATAGCTATCATTCAAGTATCAAAATGGCACCATATGAAGCTTTATATGGAAGGAAGTGTAGATCACCAATAGGATAGTTCGAAGTGGGTGAAACTCTTTTGTTCAAACCGGATCTTGTTTATCAAGCCATAGAGAAGGTTAAAGTAATTCAGCAACAACTGAAAACGGCCCAAAGTTGACACAAGTCATATGCGGATAGTAGAAGGAGAGGGCTAGAGTTTTTTATAGGTGATTGGATATTTTTGAAGGTATCACCAATAAAAGGGGTAATGAGATTTGGCAAGAAAGGGAAGTTGATTCCACGTTATATAGGCCCGTATAAGATCACTCGAAGGTTTGGAAAAGTTGCATATGAATTAGAACTACCCTAAGAGCTCTCATCAGTACATCCGGTATTTCATGTGTCAATGCTTTGAAAGTGCATCGGAGATCCATCACATATCACTTCTACTGAGGATGTGCAAGTTGCGGAAGATCTTACCTATGAGGAAGTGCCTATTGCTATTCTAGATCGCCAAGTTAAGAAGATGAGAAATAAAGAGATAGCATCGGTAAAAGTACGTTGGAGAAATCGTCAAAGGGAAGAGATTACATTGGAAGCTGAGGAAGAAATAAAATCTAAGTACCCTCATTTGTTCAAAGATGAAGAGGAAGTTCAAGAAACGGAGTTAGAACATTAACAAGTAAGTTTTTTTTATATATGCATAGTATTTATGTGATGATGTGAATGTTAACGATGGACTTGAACTTGTTTCGGTTGAATAACTATGCTAATATTCGAGGACGAATGTCCTAAAGGGGGAAGGATGTAACACCCCGTATTCAAGTACATATATTGGCGTATGCAAATACGTGTATTGGTCTTATTTATATGGAATTAATTTTTTTATTTTATTTATACCGAAATTTGCCCGTCGATGGTTCCATGCGAAGGTTATTGAATAAGATTTCCAACGATATAAAGATTTCCAAAAATGGATAGGTTTCGGATATAATCGAGTACGTTCGAAACTATAAAACGGTGGCTGGGATATTTGGGAATAGTAAATGTGCAGGAAAATTTCCTGCACACAAACTACTGAGGCCAGCCAATTTTTTGGGTCAACTTTGAATAATCATAACTCCCTTAATATAACGAACTGGGAGATCTGCGACCTATGAAAAGAAATATCTTTGAGTCTTCTTTCCAATTCAATTGGTTTCATCCAAATCCAACATCTGAGTAAGGAGTTATACTCGTTTTACTTCAGCCTCTCAAAATAGATTTTTAGGGTCAATTTCAAATGACCATAACTCCTTGTACAGGACGAAATGGGTGACCTACTTTATATGAAATGAAATCCCTTTGAATTATCTTTCCAACGATACAAATTTCACCCAAATCCAATATCGGAGCAAAGAGTTATGGTTGATCTACTTTAGCTTATCAAAACAGTCCACCAAAGGACAGATTTGACATTATTTAAATTTTAAAGGCATTTTGGTCATTCCGTATAATATTATGGACGTGAATATGTGTATATATACATGTATATGAGTTCAAAAACTCATTTTCATCATCAATCATTGAGAAAGAACAAACCCTAGCCAAATTTGACCTTTAAATTACTTTTGATTCAACCGTAGAAATTCCAAAGTAATCCGATAACTGCGTTTGTCATCTCGAGAGCTTCGAATGTCACCTATTATTTGTCCAAATAGGATTGCATAATCAAGAGGTGAATTCTAAGGTATGAATATTGTTTGCCTTTGTTCTCTTCCATATGTATATGTGTGATAGAGGATTATATGTATTGCTTGTTATTCAAAAGTGATGAAAATAGGGTTATGGACTATTTTGCATGGTTTGGTTGTATTGAATTGTGGAAGGTAGATGTGGTAATTGAGTTATGGAAGGTGGATATGGTGATATACTATTGAATTGATGATTATGTATGTCTATGGCTCAATTTGGTTTAATGGATTGGTTGGAAGGATAAATGAATCCAAACTTGATATTGGAGGATGTTGTATGAATATGCATGGCATGTGAATGTAATTGGAGTATAAGAGGGTTAAAGTGACACCCTTTATGGTGTAATTAAGGCTTACTACTTAACCACTAGTTTGGTGAATTCAATTAACTGAATTGTGACATTTGGTCGCTAATACTATATTGCTATATATGTTCATTGTAGATAAGTAATCCGAAAAGATGAGAAGTCCATTTGGGACTAGTATTGAAGGTTGACAGTCAGGTATATAAAGCATACTGTATACCATATCTTTGGCATGAAAGTGAACAATTTTTCTATTAAGAAAGTTTCCAAAGCTATTCAGTAACATGTGATCCATAATGATTTTGTATGATGTCCTATGTTACTAATGAACTTGTTTCCACCCTACAAGATGTCAAGACATTCCAATACTTACTTGTTTTCCAAATCTTACATATTTATTGCACTAATGAATGTCATAAGGTATCCGATTACTCGAACAAGATCCATGTGCTATTAATGACTCCAAAACATTTCATTGATATACCAATAAGTTCCTACTTCATTGTTATGGCATTGATGACTCCAAAACACTTTATTGATGTGCCAATGAGTTCTTACTTCATTGTTATTGCATTGATGGTCTATTTATCTGTCTCTTATTGATGTATCATTGTTTCAAAGTATCAAAAATACGGTGGCGACCGAAATAACAATCTCAAAGATTAATTGAACTAAGTGATGGAAGTTCTCTCTTATCGGGTGGTATCCCAGGGGCATAAGCCTATCATGGGTCAATCCCTAGTTATGTGTTTATGGGTGGTATCCCAGGGGCATAAGCCTATCATGGGTCAGTCCTAGTTGATATGTACTGGAGGCAGCCTAATGGTCACAGTACAGTACAGTAATGATTACAAAGATGATAAGAACGAAGGTAAAGTGATTGAATAAATACAATGTACAGGTTGTCACAAGTTCTAGTAAGTGTGGTCTAGGTCCACTCCTATTACGATTTATTCACTTGTTTCTGATTTCTATTGAGCTTCTATATCATATGTGATTATCTACAGCTTTACATACTCAGTACATATTTTGTACTGACATCCCCTACGGGGACTTGCATTTCATGCTGCAGGCACAGGTACCTCAGCTCATACACCGCACAAGTAAGAGCTAGGATACCCAGCTGCTTTGGGTGAGCTCCAGTTTGCTTCGGGGCTTTTCGTGTCATATCTAGTCACTTTTGGTATTGTATAGAAGTTAGTTATATGGCGGGGTGTGTCCCGGCCTTAGTTAAACTCTGTGTATTGTCTAGAGGCTTTGTAGACCTAATGTACAGTCAAGGTGGTGTTTTATTAATAGACGTGATGGCTCCAATGGCCAAGTATTGTATATACATATATATGTGTGGCTCCAACGGCCAAGTATTGTATATACATATATATGTGTGCTCGAGCCTATACAGGTGATTATTTCCTTTTATATGCGACATAATGTTGTCTGAATTTTGGGTTGTCATTGAGGTATGCATGGGAAGTATAAGGTTATGAGCTGGTTCTCCCGGGCCTCCTCGGTTACGGGTGCCAGTCCGCCCCAATAGGATTTAAGGCATGACAAAAAGCTGAGAAGGATTTGAAAGAAAAGGCTAAAAAAAGGGAAAAAGAAAAATATGCTATGATAGCCACTTGGGAGTCAGATTCAAAAGAAATAGATGAAGAAGAAATTGATGAAACATCTCTCATGGCTATTGGAGATTCAAATATGGAAGAAAAAGATAACAACTCTGAGGTAAGTGTTCCTGAATTTAGAAACAAGTTGTACTTATTTTCTAAAGAAAAATTTATTTCTCTAATGAGTGCCTTAATTGATGATTTCCAAGAAGTAACTTCTGATGGGATGAGCAATTCAACAATCTTGCAAGTCTCAAGTTTGAGCTAATCGATATGGAAACTTGCAAAAACAATGCTGAAAAGGAAAACAAACTCTCAAGGAATAAGTCAGCCAACTTGGTTCTTCAAATCTGACTCTAAAATTTGAAATCCTTAAACTAATCTTTCTGAAAAAGGAAAAAGAATGAAAATGTTGAACAACAAAAAATTGAGGTTGAGTTTACTAGGTTCAAACGAGAATGTAATGATGAAAAGAATACGGTAGAAATTTTAAGTCAAGAAATTTCAAAACTGAAACTTGATCTTGAGAAGGCTACGAGATGGACATATTCATCAAGAATTGTTCATCAATTAATTGAAAAAACTCACAATGAAAAGGTTGGATTAGGTTTTCATAAGAGCCACAGTGTCACTAAGGATCTATGCTATATATGTCGCAACCATGATCATCCTACTACTGAATATGCTATTGCTTCTAAGATTAGATCGAGGAGTACAATGCTGGCTATGAAATCTGACTATATGAAAATCCAGAAAAATAAAATAAATAACAGATCTGGTCAGAGAAACAGGTCACACAACCTATTTCCTCGATGGTCTAAAAGAAATTTAATCCACCCTTTTTCTCATAAGAAAGGACCCAAGCTTGTCTAGATTTCAAAATGTGACCCCTAATTTTTTTTATTGGAGAAAGTGAAAGGAAGCAAGAAGCACTGGTACTTGGATAGTGCTTGCTCAAGACACATAATTGGTGATAAGAAAAAATTCCTTTCACTCTCCAAAATAAGTAGAGGGGGTGTCCTTTGGTTATGGCAAAAAGGGAACCATTACAGGAGTTAGGAAGATTGGGACGTCTGAATCAAAGGCACTGGAAGATGTCTACCTTGTGGAAGGACTAAAGCACAATCTGCTTAGCATATCAAAACTCTGTGATAAAGGTAATATAGTTATTTTTACTTCTGCAGGTAAAGTAAAAAGGGCAGATACCAAGGAGGTGGTACTTACTGCAAGAAGACACAAGAATATGTACAAAGCTGATATAATAAACATGCCAACAACAAGGTTAACATGTTTGAGTGCAATAGAAAATGATCCCCTCCTATGGCACAAAAGACTTGGGCATACAAGTATAAAATAATTAAACAAACTCTCTTCCAAAGATATGGTGCTAGGCTTACCCAAAACTAAGTTCAAGGATGAGAAGGTATACAATGCTTGTGTAAGGGGGAAGAAGGTAAGGTCCTCATTCAAATTAAAGAACTATGTCAGTACTATTAAGTGTCTCGACTTGGTCCATATGGACCTTTGTGGACCAATGAGAATTCAAAGCAGAGGAAGAAAAAGGTATGTCTTTGTAATTGTTGATAATTATTCCAGGTTTACCTGAACACTCTTTTTAGCTTTCAAAGAAGAGGACTTTGATGTCTTCTCCATATTCATTAAGAAAATGAAAAAGAATCTAGGCACTTCCCTAATTTCCATGAGATCTGATCATGGTACAGAATTTGAAAATGTAAAAATTTTAGAATTTTGTTTCACAAATGGCATAAATCACTATTTCTCTACTCCTAGAACACCTCAGCAAAATAGAGTAGTAGAAAGGAAAAATAGTACTTTGGAAGAAATGGCCAGAAAAATAATGATTTCAGGAAATCTTGCAAAAAATCTATGGGCTGAAGCCACCAATATTGTTGCATATATCATAAATAGATGCATGATTAGGTCTATTCTAGAGAAAACTCCTTATGAATTACTAAAAGGAAGAAATCCTAACACTTCTCACTTTAGAACCTTTGGTTGCAAGTGTTTTATTCATAATAATGACAAATATAATCTAGGAAAATTTGATGCTAGAAGTGATGACGGAATCCTCCTAGGATATTCACATCACAATAAGGCTTATTGGGTTTTAAATAATAGAACAAACTGTGTTAAGGAAAGTCTGCATGTGGTATTTGATGAATCTTGTTCTAAGACTAACATGCAGCAAGAAAGTGACTCTGAAGAGCAGATAACAGAATGGTTGCACAACTTAGTCTATCAATTGGAGAAACTGAATCTAAAATCACCTCGATAAGAGGAACTAGATCTGTAGGCATTCAGATAGAGGAAACTGAATCTCTATCTACTCCCGCTCAAACTAGTCATGGAGATCCTAGCAACTCTCAAAAATTGATCCCAAGAGGGTACAAGTATCAAAAATCTCATCCAAAAGAAAATATCTCACTGATGTCACTTCAGGAATCACCACAAGATCAGGACTGAGAAGTTTGTATGACTTTAAAGCATTCTTGTCTGTTATTGAACCTAAGAAGGTAAATGAAGCACTCCTTGATGTTGATTAGATTATAGCCATGCAAGAAGAGCTCAATAAGTTTGAAAGAATCAAGGTCTGACATTTAGTTCCACCTCTAAAAGATAGAATTATGATTGGGACTAAGTGGGTGTATAGAAACAAAGTTGATGAACATGGAATAGTTATAAGGAACAAGGCTGGATTGGTAGTCTAAGGATACAATCAGGAAGAAGGCATAGATTTTGATGAGACGTTTGCATTTGTAGCAAGACTTAAGGCCATCGGGCTTCTTATAGCCTTTGCTACTTACAAGAAATTCATACTTGACCAGATGGATATTAAGAGTGCATTCTTAAATAGTATTCTTAAAGAGGAAGTGTATGTGAAACAACCTCCTGGATTTGAAAGTAAGGAATTTATTGACTATGTGTTCAAGCTTGATAAGGCATTGTATGGACTGAAACAAGCTCCAAGATCTTGGTATGAGTGTTTGTAAAAATTACTTTTGGAGCATGGACATACTAGAGGTAAAATTGACAACACTTTATTTTTAAATACTAATGAAATATTTGTTGATAGTGCAGGTATATGTTGATGACATTATATTCGGCTCAACAAACATCAGCATGACTCATGACTTTGTTAAACTCATGAGTTGTGAATTTGAGATGAGTATGATAGGGGAGCTAACCTTTTTCTTAGGTCTAGAAATCCAACAATCACCTTCTGGAACCCTGATTTATCAATAAGAGTATGTGAAAGAACTTCTTAAAAAATTCTCCATGGAGGAAGATAAGGTAATCAGCACACCAATTACCACTGCTACTAAACTGGATATGGATGAAACAGGTTTATCTGATATTCTGTTTAGTATAGGATTATGTGCAAGGTTTCAAGGAAATACCAAGGAGTCTCGTCTAAAAGTTGTGAAAAAGATCTTTAAATATCTCAAGGGAACCACTGATCTTGGTTTGTGGTATCCTAAAGGGAGTAATTTTAAGCTAGAAGGTTACTTTAATACTGACTATGCAGGGTATTTAGTAGACAGGGAAAGCACTACAGGTATGGCACACTTCCTTAGATCATGTCTAATTGCCTGGTCCACTAAGAAACAAAACTCAATAGCCTTGTCCACTGCTAAGGCTGAGTATGTTGCTGATGGTTCTTGTTGTGCCCAATTATTATGGATCAAGCAACAACTCATGGCTTTTGGTATGGATATAGGTTGTGTCCCTATATTTTGTGATAATACAAGTGTCATCAATATTTCTAAAAATCTTGTACAACATAAAAGAACTACACATATAGATATCAAACACTATTTTCTTAGAGATAATATTAAAAAAGGTCTTATATCAATCATGTTCTGTTCTATTGAGGATTAAATAGATGATATTTTTACTAAGGCATTGAGTAGAGAATACTTTGAAAGAACAAATTAGAGTTAGGGATGATTAAGATTGCATAATCTCCCCTCGATGATTGACTAGAAATCTTGGTTTTTTATTATGCCCTGACTAAAATGTTGAATAACTTAGTCTTGCACATTAGGTGGTGTGTCCTAATTCCAGAATTTTGAATGAACTGACTAAATTATGTAATTGTGCAGAGATATTAGTTCTTTTAAGTAATTTTGGTTGTGTTTTGCAATCCACCAGGTATGATCTCCATTAATCTTTTCTAGATTCAGCTTGATAGAACAATGCAGTTTATTTGGTTCCTAAACTATTTTCCTCTGAAATAGTCAAGTCTCTTGAGTCCATATATTTCAAAACACTACGAACGTTATCCCATTAAACATCCACTTCACCTATAATTCCTTCATCATCACATCTTAAATATCACACGTTTCCTTACTTACTAATTAACTTTCATGCTGCTCTCTCTTTTTATCAAGAGTGTATTTCCACTTCCCTCTTAATGACTTTCTCTTTATCTTCTTCCAATGATTTAAATTCAGATCTCTCTTCTAATATCTTGCACATCAACAAAAAGAGGTATATTGTAACTCCCGGTACCGCCCCTACCTCTTTCTCTCTAGAAGTGTTATGTGGTTTGATAAGCTTAGGTAAATTAGTGGAACATTCTATAGTTAAACCTTTTTCACAGTCCGTTCAGTCACAGTCCGTCCATCCTGTCAAGAAATGAGTTATCAAACTTGTTCCTTATGATTCCTCAGATTCTGATGAAGATCAGGATGTCATAGTTAAGGAAAACTTTAGACCAAAAGGAAGTCCTTCTAATACTATGCAATGATTGAGAAATATGTTTGCTTAATTGGTCCTAGAAAAAATAGTAGAACATAAAAAAATCTAATCAGGGTCAGCCTACTTTCTGGGAAATTGCTCAAACTGAAATTCTCCTTGCTTGAACTATTTATAATAGTGAAAAAGAGGAGCTCTTTGCAAAGATTGATGCTCTCCAAAGTGTTCTGGTTAAAAGGAGTGGTGCATTGGCTACTTATGAGGTTGAGAGAATGTTACTTCTTGCCAAAATCATGTCCCATAGGCTGATCTTGCTCGTGAATGTGCTGATAGTGACCACCGAACCACCTAGTTTTTTTTCTCTACCTTTACCAACTCTTCGATCCCTAGGATTTCTTTTTTTTATCTAGATGTTTTTGGATTGATTAGTTGTTATCATGTGCTGGTGGTTTAAATAATATGGCTTATTTTGCTTGTTAAGCTTGTTCTTCCTACACTTTTATGCCTTATATGTCTTTTCTTTCATATTCTGACTATTTTAGTGATAGCCTAAGTGTCCATGAATTATTAAACAATCTTTTTGTCTTGGATTATCTTGAACAAACTTTTCGATGATGTTAAAAGGGGAAGATGAGTTGTGCAATGTTTATAACCTAATGACTAAACTGTTTCATTTGTAGTGTTTTTTCTTGACTAAGTATTTAAGGGAATTAAAGTTTGTCATCATTAGAAAGGGAGAATTTGTTAGATCAATGAAGTTTTGATGATTGACGTATAAATGAAACATGTTACTCAAGCTGGTCCAATCACATGAAGACAGTCACTAAGGAAAACATACGTTTGTCAAAGCTTGAATGGATAAGTTCTATTGGGTAACCACGGGATATAAAGAAGAAGTTGTAACTGAATACAAAACTTTAGTGATTAGCTAAAGAGAAAGAGTTTTGCTCAAATAAGGAGATCAAGTTAAAGAAGGGGTTTTACCAATGCAAAGAGTTGTACTCGAAGAAGGACTTTGAGTTGATAACAAACTCTATTGAATTAAAGAGTCCAAAGCAAGGTAGAAAACCAGGGACTTTGAAGGACTCTTTGAAGAGTTGTTATATATCGAGGGAATAACTCATTTCGTTACTCACGCATTTATAAAGATAGAAACACATCAACAAATTATCAGTGAAGTTCCAAAGCTTGAAGCAGTCTGAGTTAAACTTGTTCCTATTATTTAGAGTTAAGGAGTCTTAGACTTTATTTATTAGGTTAGTTCTTGAGTTGTATTGTCTTCTAGTCTCAGTGAAGTATAAACTAAGTTAGGAGCATTGTCTTCAATTTTGGGAACTCGAAGATTTGGGAACACTCACCTTGGGAAGGTTTGTATTTTTTTAGAAATAGGAGTTAGAGTTTAATTCCTAGATTACAAGAGTCCTGTAATTTTTTGATTGTTGAGGCTCAATTGTTTTAGTAAAGTTGGGGTTAAATCTTGTAGAGGTACAGGTTGTGTTTTAGCTAGAGAGGAATATGTTAGTTAACCTGTTCCATTAATAGGCAACTATTAGTCTAAAATAAGTAATCAGTAAGATACGTACTCTAACAATGATAGCGTTAAATCCTGATAGAATTATAATGAGGCTTTAAAATGAAGATATGATGATCTAGGCTATGCTTCGAGATGACCTTGTATCTACATATATGTATATATAGCTATATGTGACTACGGTATTACTGTATATCCCTTTCTTCTTTTTGTTCAGATTGTATATTTATTCCTTGGCTTTGTATATTATAGTATATCCTTCTTTCATTCTTTATTGACATATTGACTGGGGATATACGGTATAGTATTGAGATTCATGAGTGTGAATGGATTAGGATAGTTCATCCTTGATACTTATTTAGTCTTATTATGTTTGTTTTTGGACATGAATAGAGTAGGCTATCCTTGATATCTCATTGGCTTTGTTATTTGATTGATGGATATTTAGGTGTAGTTTCTATTTTGTTTATATGTTGTATGTATCTGCTTTATCTTGGGAGCTCAGTTGGTAGTTGCCTACCACACTACACTTGTGTATTCTGCAGATCACAGTACGGTTTATCACTGTTGATGTGTGCGTCATGTGGAGCAGCCATGGTTCGGAGATAGAGAGTGAGCTCTCGACGTTCAGAGTATTACTATTCTCCCTGTTATGTATTAGACTAGTCTCTATGTTGTATTTGGAGATAAGTTGTATCACCCTTGATATTTCACTTTCGTACTCTTATTATATTAGAAGGTCTTGTAATGATGCCACCTGGTTTTGGAATTTATTCGTGTATTTAAACTTTTGTTATACTTATTTCGCATTCTTTCCTTATTCTATTTGGTAGTCCATTACTAGTTGTTCCGAACTACAGGTTTGGCTTGCCTACGGGTGGGTTATAGTATGCATCATCATGACCTAAAAAATTAGGTCGTGATAAATTACCTCCTGTTATGGCTTTATACTTATATACAATTAGATGTGAGAAATATATTACATGACAGAAGTACTAGCTGCACTCTATGGTGCACTAGTCTAACCACACATGAAAAGCAAAAAATTAGAAGATTTTCCAGAAAAGGAACTTACAAGCCATGAAAGTAGTAATGCAAATCAAAGAGGAAGTTGTACATAGAATAGACTTCAAAAAGAACACATAGGAATAGAGAATTTACAAGTAGAATACTTTGTATGTAATGTTCTTTTCTTTATTGAGTTTTTTCAGATGTAATAAGATGATGATAGAGGCGTAGGCTACATTTGTGACCTCTGAATCTGAATACATATCTGAATAGTTAAGATACTATCTCTATATTTGAACATCGAATAATTAAGACTGTTTGTTTTCTAATATCTGAATGAAAGTAATTTTATTTCTAAATTATTAATAAACACAAAACAACGAACTACAAAATATTTTCAACATCAATTATGTCAAAAATCTTCCACTATCAGATTCTATTGTGTTATAATATATCCCCTTAATTTCTTCATAAGTTTAGTTTTAATTCATAAGAATCACGATTTCAAATATTCACCAGCAAATTTGAACACAAAATTATTCTTTATAAACTCAAATTTCAAAGATAAAAGGAAAAAAATGATCCAAGTTCCAGTTTGTTTGTCTTCTCCACTCACAGCATTCATTCCGTCGCCTACTCTTACTTAACAAACCTACCCATTTTTGTCTAAAATATCACCTCCATCGAAGTGATGGCGGATAGGTTTCTAGATCTTGTCCATGATTGGCAATTTAGTTCGATTATATTTCCTTAGGTTGGTGGAGGAGTGATGATTGAGAAGTAGCATCATCAACAATAGAAATTGCTTCTTATTTTCATTGTTTTACAGGTTTAAAGTTTAATATTGATAAAGATGAGATGAAGAGGCAGGTTCAAAGTACTTAGCCATGGATGATTTGGATGTCTTTAGGGAGATAAAAATCGGAGAAGAAAGAAACATCTTCAATAGAATCATTTAATATTAAAATAATAAAAGAACTTCAAAAAAGTTTGAATGATTTTCAGACTTTATCCTGCATCTGACCGAATAAGAGGTATTCAGATGTAATAAGTGGCTAGATTTTAGTAAAAAAACAAATGCACTTAACCGAATAAGAGGTATTCAGATGTATTAAGTGGCTAGATTTTAATAAAAATAAATGCAGTTAACGGATTGAAATCTGAATCATTCATATTTAAACCCCATTAAGTGGCCTTACTCTCATAACTAGTTTAGAGGGATGAGTGTTTCTTAGGCGTATTTCTTTGTTTGTTAATGATAATATTTACATGATTATCCAAAAAAAATCCTTATTTTAAAGTGGGACTTCAGTTGTACCAATACGACATAAAATAATTGGACAAAAAGCTTTTCAAATTGTACATTTTAGGTTGTACCTGCACAGCTATAATCACAAGAAAAGAACAAAAATAGCTTGTCGCTTGAAATTAATGTCAACAAATGGCCATTTAATTAAAATTTCAACTTTTAGCCGTTTGATTGTACATGCCTGTTGTTGAGTCAACCTTTTGGTTACTTTTGTTTTCTTCTTTTTATTTAAAATTCACATACAGTCTCATTAGAATATCTACAACTAACTTCCTAATCTAAATTTCATATTTATAATTTATAGACAAAATAAATAACAGTTTTATATATATATATATATATATATATATATATATATATATATATATATATATATATATACAAAAAAAAAAGTCCATAACAACAAAAAGAGATAAAAAAGGAAATTTTAATGTAATAAATATCCTTAATCTTTTCCAACTTTCCATTTACTTCTCTGATATAACAAATCAATAAATATGAATTTATGCATTAATTACTCCTCTCAAAAGTTGATAATTTTTTTTAAAAAAATAATTGTGATATACAGGAGAAAGTTGGTAGTTCGTGCATACAAAATTCTGGTATATATGATTTACGCAAATTATTTTTTTTACTTGAATTTATTTACTGAAATCTTTTTTTGAATCTAATACGCAATAAAAATTGATTTAGTTTCAACATAATGAAAATCGATTTTATTATTGGTTTGAATTAGATTTTCGAAATTGAATGCAAAATATAAACTTCAAACACTTCCAAATTGTCAATTTTGTAATTACTATTATTTTTGTATACAATAACTTCAATTGTAATTTTGTGTTTTAATTTTCGTATTCAATTTTTATTTTCGTAATTCTGAAAAAAAAACTACAGAAATTGTTAAAAGGTTATAATCCTTGTTTGTGTTAGTTTTTTTTTTACTTTCCTAAATCCCATTTATAATTGCAATTTATGTGATATATTTATTCATTACTCTACTGCATATTTCATAATATACATATTGACAGTCTTGTAATTTTTTTTTATGTATATCTATTAATAGTATATTTGAATCTCTGTATATCTGTTAACATAAGTGTATAATTGTATTTGTATATCTATTTTAAAGGTTACAAAGATTGTTTTTTATTATTTGTATATCTATTGCTTGTATATCTCTGTATTAGTTTACATAAATTTGATATTTGTATATCTGTTGTTTGTATATTTGTATATACAAATTTGAATATTGTTTGTAAACGATATTGCAAACGAAATATACATATATTCAAATCAAAATTGTTTTTTATTATTTATTTATCTGTTGTTTGTATATCTGTATATACAAATTTGAATGTTGTTTGTAAACAAAATATACATGCAAACGAAATATACATAGTTGTATATCTGTTGTTTGTATATTTGTATATACATATATGAAAACGAAATAAACATATACATATATGTTTATTATTTGTATATATTTTGTTTGTATATCTATATATACAAATTTGAATGTTTTAAATAATAACAAATTTGAATGTATACACATATATGCACTCTAAAACTGTATATATCTGCATATGCATTATTCTTCAAAATGTATATGTGAAAGTTAACTGTATATACATATATGTATATTGTATATATATATATATCAAAAATACAAACGGTATATACATACACTCTAACTCTGTATATATATATGCATGTACTATTCTACAAAAAAAAAAAAAAGTATACGTATCTACATATATTGAAACAAAAATGTATATTGACCAACAATTTTGTTTCATGAGAATATATACAAAAAAAAAACTCGTAATCATTGTCAATTTCATTGCTCCCCCTTTTAGATTTAGATACCATAAAATATTTTTTCCTTTCCACCTTGCTAGAAGATGCAAAATTCTTTCCTTTTTTTTTTTTTGATAAATCATTCATCAAAAAAAAAATGGGAGAGTGACTTACATAATATATAAAAATTTATATTATAAAATAAAAATCCACAAAAATGAAAAAATTATAAAGACGGGGGAGTGCTCCCCCTTTTTTATTTTTTATGTAAAATATATGAACCACGAAGAAATTTAACGACTAACTGACATAATATATAAAAATTTTAAAAAAAATTAAATTTAATGCTAATAAATAGCCTAAACTGATTTTCTGTAGTGAAAAATCCGCAAAAATAATTTATCACAGAAAAATCAAGGATTATATTTTGTGATATTAGGGTGACTTTGAGAGAAAAATAAGGAGAAAAAATTGAAGAAGATCTCTTGAATAATCATGCATTATGCTGTTGTCAATGTTGTCGTTTCTTTAATTTAGTATCAAGGATATTAGAGTGATTTTGAGAGAAAATTAAGAAAAAAATAGTTGAAGAAGATATCATCAAAAATCTTGTATTTTGATATTCCATTATTGCCTTTTTTGAGTCAATAGGATAGAGAGAGAATAGAAAGAAAATACCAAAAATAAATATATGAGAGAGAAAATTGATATATACAAACCTCAATATATTTGTATATAGGGCCCACAAAAAAACTGACTTTTGACTACCAAATGACTATAATATGTAATTTTTCCTTTTTTTTATTCATCTGTCTTTTTTTTTTCTCTTTTGTTTTTAAAAAGCCAATTGATGTTATACTTTTTTAAAAAAATTACTCTAAAAGACTAGCATGTAAAATTTTATAATTTTATATTCTTAATAATCAAATACAAATTTGTAATATTGTGATTGCTATTCTGTGTTTTAGCAATTGCATATAAATGGGTGTATTTTTATAAAAATATACATTTTATATAACAACAATACATACATACATACTTTTATATATATATATATATATATATTATAATAATGATACAATTTTATACACATTATATACAAAATGCATGTTATATATAACAAATTATACAGTTTTAATATACATCTGATACAAGCTTTAGATGCTTAATTATTCATATACTTATCCGATACAACAATGATTCAATTTCTATATGCTTCATATACATATACATATTTTGTACAACAATTATATAGTTTAGATACACATTTTATATACAGAATTTAGCTACAATAATAGTCAGATACGTATTTTATACAATAAATATACAATTTATATACACATTCTATACAATTCTATATAACTTATATGGATACGTATTTTATACAAAAATTATACAATTTCTATACACATCTTATACAGATACATATTCTATTAAATAATTATACAATTTTCATAAAATTGTATTTAATTTTATTTTTAAAAAAAACAAAAAAAATTTCATCCCAAAAAATTTTTGGCAAAAAAAGAAAAACAAAATGAACTATTTAAAATTGAAGCAAAAGAAAACAGGAAATTACATGTTATAACCCCAATAATGGGTTACTTTGGATTTTTGACGCCAATAAGAAAAGTCTTTAAAGACTAACCTTTCTTCCCTTTTAAGTATAGTACAAGTACAATTTCACCCCTCTACACCTCAAATATTTTAAAATTTTCATACTTATTTGTCTCTCAAATTCTATTTTTTAGTTTTATTATTTTTACTTTTTAATTTTATTTTTATGTTTTAATTCATTTGTCTCAACCTTTTTTCTCCAACATTATCTATCTTTTTATTTTTTTTTTCTTTTTTTTAATGCATTTGTCTCAACCTTTATTTTTCTTTTATTTTTGGTTTTTATCAGTTCTTTTTTTTTCTCAAACTTTATTTTTATTTTTGTCCTCTCATTCTTATTTTTCTCAATTTTTTTAATTCTTCGCTTTTTTCTTAATTTTTATTTTTTTCTTGTCTTTTTTTCCTCAATCTCCTTTTTTTTATTTCTCTATTTTGTTTGATCTCTTTTTTCTTTTCTTTTTCTCAATTTCTATTATATTTTACTAATAAATAAAAAATTGGATAATCTGCAAAGGAATCTTTTTTGTTTGTTATCAAAGCAAATTTAAGGGCATAAATTGTTGTCAAAAAGTTCTTTGGGATAAGTTTTGCCTTTAAGGCAAAATCATAGAACAACTTATATATCAAGGGGCAATGTGGTAGTGTCAAGTCTTGCTTGTGGAGCATAACTTGTTTGGAAATTCTTGAGCTAAGTCTTGCTTCTAAGTCAAGATTTATAGAATATCTCATAAATAGGGCATCACATAAACCAAGACACAATATGATAGTGTTAACTCTTGTCCGTGGGATGCAACTTATCAGTTAAGTCTTGCCTCCCAGGCAAGAGTTATAGAATATCTCATAAATCAAGACACAATGTGATAGTGTCAACTCTTGCCCATGGGGCATAACTTGTTGTTTCAAAGTACTTGGACTAGTTCGAGCCTCTAAGGTAAGAGTTATAGAACATCTCACAAATCAAGACATAATGTGGTAGTTTCAACTCTTGTCCATAGGGCATAACTTGTTGTTTAAAAGTCCTTGATTTATAAAATATCTCATAAATGAAGATACAATGTAGTAGTGTCAAATCTTATCCATGGAGCGTAAATTGTTGTTTAAAAGTCCTAACTTGTTGTTTAAAAGTCCTTAGGCTAAGTCTTGCCTCTAAAGCAAGAGTTATAGAACATCTCATAAATAAAAACATAATGTGATAGTGTCAACTCTTACCCATGTGGCATAACTTGTCATTTGAAAGTCTATGAGTTATAGAATATCTCATAAATCAAAACACAATGTGGTAATGTCAACTCTTGCCCATGGGACACAACTTGTTACTTGAAAATCTTTGGTCCGAGTCTTGCTTCTAAGAGAAGAGTTATAAAATATCTCATAAATCAATACACAATATGGTGGTATCAACTCTTGCCCATGAGGCATAACTTGTTGTTTGATGATCCTTAGGTTGAGTCTTACCTCTAAGACAAGAGTTATAGAGCATTTCAAAAGTAAAAAACACAATGTGTTAGCGTTGGCTCTTGCCCAATGTACGCAACTTGTTTGAAAATTCTTGGGCTAAGTCATGCCTCTAAGGCGAGAGTTGTAGAATATCTCATAAATAAAGACATAATATGGTAGTGTCAACTCTTGTCCGTGGGCATAATTTGTAGTTTGAAAGTCTTCAAGCCAAGTCTTTCCTCTAAGGCAAGAGTTGTAGAACATCTCATAAATGATGACATAAGATGGTAGTGTCAACTCTTGCCCATAGGGCATAATTTGTAGTTTGAAAGTCCTTGAGTTAATTCTTGCCTCTAAGGCAATAGTTGCAGAACATCTCATAAATGAAAACATAACATGGTAGAGCCAATTCTTGCCCGTGGGGCATAATTTGTTGTTTGAAAGTCCTTGAGCTAAGTCTTGCCTCTAAGGTAAGCGTTATAGAACATCTCATAAATCATAACACAATATGGTAGTGTCAACGCTTACCCATGAAATATAACTTGTTACTTGAAAGTCATAAGTCTTGCCTCTATAATATGGTAGTGTCAACTCTAATCCATGAAACACATCTTGTTGTTTGAAAGTTATAAGTCTTGTCTTTATAATGTGATAGTGTCAACTCTTGCTCATGTGATGTAACTTGATTGGAAGAAATCGAAGAAAAGAATAAAAATAATAAAAAAAAATGGAAAAAGAAGAAAAATATTCAAAAAATAAAAATCAAAGAAAATGTAGAGGTTGAGAGAGAACGGAAAAAAATAAAGGTTGATAAAAATAAAAATAAAGGCCGAAAAAATTTAAAAAGAAAAGAAAATATAAAAAATCAAAGGAAAATATATATTTTTTTTTATAAAAGTAGACGTTGAGAAGAATAAAGAAAAAAAAAAGCAAGGGTTAAGAAAAACTAAAAAAAAAAAAAAAGAGGAAAGAAAAAAAAAAAATTCAAAGTAAAAGAAAAAAGAAAAAAAATAAGTTGAAAGGAAAAAAACAAAAAAAAGCAAGGGTTGAGAAAAATTAAAAATAAAAAAATAAAAATCAAAGTAAAATTAAAACGAAAAAAAATAAAAATTAAAAGATGAATAAGTATAAAGTTGCTATCCATTATGAGGATTATTTATGTAATTTACTCCATTGATTAGAGACAATTTTGTCTAAAAATATATCACTTAAAAGCTGAAGGCTATTTTTATAAAGTTTTTTTTATTTGAAGTCAAAACTTGAAAGTCACCTTATTTTTGTGCTATTCCTGTAGTTTCCCCGAAAGAAAAGCTATGAGTCGAAATGGCCCAAAAAGGGAAAAGATCAAGTGGCTTTAATTGAGAAGGGAGAAATGACCTACGTGTGAAATTAAATTGTGCCGAATTGCAATATCGTGAGATTAGTTGGAAAGTGATTATTTTGGCTAGAATGACCCTTGTCCTTTCATCCTAATCAATTAGACCAAAAGCTATTCAACTTGTACATTGAATTTAAATAATCTATGGCCATTTGTGTCCTAATTTGACTGAATGGTACTGTGTATCCACATGTCTTCCTTTTCACTTTTAACAACGTTGCATGACAAAGTTTCATTTTATCCCCTTAGGCTGCTCTTTCATCTACTCAAGTATAATTGGTAGAGCAATAAGGTACTAATTTATTGGACGTTTAAAAATTAAACTTATTAATATCGGACACATATGATATGCGTAGGACTGAATAATATATAAGGTATATAAATTTTGAATTTACGAATCTCCAAAATTTGTAGTACTAAGTTCAATATTCAATTTTAAGATTTAATCTATAGTTCAAAATTCAAACCAACTATTAGAAAAAAAAATATTGCCTCGAGTACAGGAGGGTGTTTAGATTAGTTTTTTTAAGTGACTTATACACTAAAAGCTAAAAGTTAAAAATAAGTAATAATCAATTTTTGACTTTAAACTTTTTTGGTACTTTTTAAGTCTGAAGTGAAGTGATTGAAAGGAATTTGTGTTTTTGTCAAACCCATTAAACAATTAAACAGTGTTAAAAGACACAAACATCATAAAACAAATCAATGCAATCAACTTTTGATTTTTTATTTTATTTTTTTACTTTTTAGACCTAAAATAAGTGATTAAAAAACGAAAATTATATTTGACTTGATAGATTTAAACTCGAATGGCAGGAAAAGCACTTTTTCGTCGGTATTTTGATAATTAAAGTGGCAAGAAAGGGTTTTATTGTCATTTCATAATTTTTTGATACTCAAATTACCTCTTCCTCCCCCCTCCCCCAATTGAAAACCACCCTTAATATCTACGCGATTTTGACAAACCATTGCCCTACACTTAATAATAGGCTGATACTAGCTAACATACTCTTTTCAAGAGTTGTCTTGTCCCCCACTTTCTCCTTTAGTCTTTTCAGCTTCCCACTAAATATCTAAAGTAACGAATGTGAAGAACAATGTTCCATATCCTCAAGTTTGGATCCGTTCCTACTAAGAAAATTGTTGAAATTGTCCTCAAGTTTGGGCTCAATCTGATGTGCATATGAAAAGTTTTCATGGGCCTTTTCTTGGGCCTAAAATACAAATTAGGATTGTGTTGAAGTTTTGCTTAATATGAAAAAGAAAAATGTACTTAGAAAAAAGTTGGTTAAAGTGTAAATGTAGAAGTTAGGATTATACCATAAATAACACCCCATCGACTTTATTAATTTGATTCATTCATGTGTAATTCGTTATTTTTCATTCATTTTTAACAATATGAAAAATTTGGTGCAAATAATAGTCTAATATTTTTATTGTAAATTTTTAAAATTGTTGCACAACTATTATTGTGTTATGCGTAGTGACATTGTTTCGCCCCTCAAAATTTGTTGAATCATTTTATTCATTATTTTCACTTAGTGAATGGAAGCATGGACATGCATAAATGTATTGTAAAGTTTGTAAATATTTTTGGATCCACTGAATTTATCACAATCGTATTATAAACACTGAAATTGTCCATGTGTAGTGACATCTTTACAATACGTTTTGTGATTAGTTTAGTGAATGCAAGCATGAACAATTTCAACTTTATTTAACATATCTTTGCAGTATGAATTAGCACTTTTATTATGTAAATAGTGAATTTTTTATAGGATTTTGAATAATGTTGCCTCAATTTTGTTACTTGCTCCATTTTGAATCTTCTCCTTCCATGTTCAAGTATAATTTGATTAAAAACTTACTTTTATACCCTTGTTCAATTTATAAAGACTATTAGTTGAGAATCTTTTCATCAATGTATTTGTTAAACCATGCCAATGTATGATCATGTTTAATACTTCTTCCAAGTTGTGCTTGGGCAATAGGATTTGTAGAGTTAAAGATGTAGATATTAAAGAGATAATTGAAGTGTCAAACATAATGATCATTTTATTTTGGTTCAATGCTCCATTTGAAGTGACTTTTGATTGTACGCATATTATTTGTTGCAGTTCTTTATCCAAGCGAAAAAAGTATTTTTAATGGGTTTGGTGAAAAGTAACTGGCTCCAATAAAAATTTTCTTTCTTCATTCAAAACTTCTACTTAGAAATTGATGGAACTAGATAACTTTTCATATACCCAAATTGTGAAAATATGATTTGAAGTTGAATGTGATTCGAAAAAAGTGTATTTTTTCATAAATTTCTTCATTTAAATATAATCAATATTAAATGTGTTCAACATATAATCTTGGATTTGTACCAAAAAATTTTGATAAATTGTATGAATCATTAGTCATTTGATTAATTTGTGTGTTTCGTTATTTGCATAAATTTAAAACAAGTGTAATAAGAAAACATCCAATGATTAACTGAAAAATGAAGAACAAACATGGTCAACCTCACACAACAGAAAAAGAAACTTAAATTAAAAAGACCGAAAAAATAAAAAAAAACAACCTAAGAAGCAAGATCAATACCCTCAACACCTTCTTTAATCTTCCCATTGTTAACCTCTTGTATGTAAATGCGGAAACAATGCCTTAACTCTCGCAGATCTCGCTTAAGTTGTATCATATACTGATTAAGGTCCCTCACCTCATCTTTCAGCAGCTCAATCTCCTAAACAGTGTGATAGTGTGTTCTTCTGCGGACCACACAACTATTTTCATTATTTAAAAAAGACATAGTGTTTTGTATTTAAAAGAGGCGTTTGGATAGTTGTCTAGCAAACTTTCTATGGAAAAAGCTAAACAATATTGCAAAGAAAAGAGGATATTTAAATAGCTAGAGCTTTGTTGGAGAATTAAATTGTTACACCCTTTCCGCAACTAACACACCCATCCATTTACAATACCTAAACATTGATATCGATAACGTCACACTAGTTATATCAAAAGGCATGAAATATGTTAAAGTGTTAGTATTAATGTGCAGACTGTCGGCTATCATAGTCAAGAATTTTTCTCTTTGTCAACTCTATCAAAAATCAACCAAATTTGTCAAGAGGATTTGAAAAGTTTTCTCACCTTTCTCATTCAAAATCTAGAAAAAAGATTTGATAAATCTAGATGACATGTTTTACAGTTTTCAGTCATCATCATTTTTCTTTTCTGCTAATTAAGACAAAAAATGCACATAACAATGAAGAAATAATTATGAGAGTTTTATTATGCAGTGAAACTAAAGGTAACTAAAAAAAAGGTATTAATGGAATGAAAAAAAAAAATTAAAGATATGAATTCAATAAAAAAAGATATTCAAACCTATCAATAATTTAAGCACTAAAACTATGAATCTTGTCTCATAATTTATTTTAGAAACCTGTACTACCTGGAAACGTCTTACTTCACACATTGATTACATGTTGAACAGCAATGAAAACACATCTTTTACGACTATAGTTGATCAAGATGTCCAAAACATCTCCTATATGAAAACCCACTTCACGAATGAAATTTCTCTATCCGTCATATATTCTCTGTCTGTTCTGAACCCTTAAGGAGCTGACTTTAGCCTTATACAAATTTTTATTACCAACAAGAATGATGACTATTACCGTTGAGTTGATGGGGAAGTATTGATTTACGACTCGTGCCAGCCACTAAAAAGAACAAAAAAGATGGACGAATTACTCAAATTTGAAAGAGAATAAAAGTTAAACAAAACTAACAAAGAAACAAAGAATCTTCATTGAAGAAAAAATTAGAAATTATCATTTTGTCATGTGTCATATATCATCTGTGCATTGTAATATTGAATGTTGGCCGGATAGTTCTGTAGGCAAGTACTAAAGTGAAGTTTGTCACTTTCTTTGGGGTAGGGGAGGATAATATGATTTTATTTGAGATTTCGTTGTGTATTGTGGAGTGTTGATTATAATAAGTAGGAGAGTAGGAATATTTTCATCTTTCCTCCAAATAAATATAGGAAATATTACAGTTGAAATACTTTTTTTGAACTCCCAAATCAGAAACTTTGATATTGGGGGCTGCCTTCCAAAAATAAAAAATAAGAGTGAAAAACTATGCTTTCAAATTCGGGACCTATGAAATTCAAAGTTGATGGTTGACCAATTTGCTGCGATAGCATTCATTCTTATTGGCATGCCCTGTATTTTTATTGACTCTTTATTTAGGTATATCAATAAGGAACCTAATTATTTATTTAAAATAACACACAAATTAAGTGGCTCGTTTTAATAATTTAAATATTTTACATGTAGATTCCGTGTCTGTAACCAAAATGGAATGATTGAATATTCAATTGATTATCTAAATTATGACGAGAATAGTAAAGATAACTGAATAACTTATAATCGATAGTTGTTGATCTAATATATTTTTGAAATTACTTTGAGTATGAATATGACACGACAATAATGAACTGAATTAGTTGAGATGAAGAGTATGACAATATCCCAACTATAGTCAACACAATTACTTGACCTTTAATAGATGGTTCTAGGTTTACTCTTAACGTTAAATCGTATCATTTTGAAAATTCTAACTGATATGGTGAACATAATAAATGTTCTCCTGATCGGGTGTTGTTGTTTCAATTTATATTTCATAATTAATTTGCTTGTCTATTATTGACCACTACAGCAAAAAACTGTGGTTTGACTTGTAATCGTAGTTGTTGCTTCAATGTATGTTTTGAAATTGAATTGATTCTCACTTTGTCGCGACTCTATACATCATGATGAATCAATTTGTTAACATAAATGTGAATTCAATCTATTTTGTAATTAAATGGATTTAGATTTGTCACGTCTAGATGAACACGATGAAATGATATGTAATCATAAATGTTGATTCAATGCATGCTTTGTAATTTATTTTCTTGTTAATTTGTGATAAAAAAAATTAGAGATGTTGAATTTTATGGATTTTCAATTTATTATGATAATACCGAACAAGTTTGATTGATGTGTAGTCGTAAATGTTAACTCAATCTATGTTTGGTGTAATCGTAATTGTTGATTCAATGTGTATTTGTAATTCAATAAATTTTAATTTTTTTCATGGACATAGAAAACATGATGAATGTTTTACTTAACATAATTTATTATTGGTCACAATTAAGAAGTTAGTTTCAATCCTAAGTAGGCGTAGACCATGAATATTATCCACGATATTTCGAAGTATTGTTTCAAAATGTTACGAAACATGATTTTAATCTATTACGTAGAACTTGTGTGGCCGTAAATATTTCTTTGAATTATGAATAGCTTTAATTTTGAATAACACCTCGTAATATAACTCAAAATCCATACATCATTTTCGAACCAAAATAACATGACCTACTAACTTAACTGTTGTATTACAAATTTAAAAATTTTAAATTTTTACTAGCTTTGTGGGTGTTTGAATTGACTTATTTTTAGATGCTTTGGGCTATAAAAATCCAAACCAACCACTAATTAAAGGTTCATTTAGTTATTGTTTTTTAACCAGTGCATCATGAAACACGATTTTGTCTCTTTTGTTTTGCAGTCATTGGTCCACTTTCGGAAAGAAACCATATAAAAAATTGATTAATGATTTCGGTTACTCTTAAAAAATTTAAAAAAATGTGGAAGCAACAAAATAAAAATGAATAAATCCGTTGAACATGAACAACTGAATATATTTAAAAATAGTACCCAAAATAATAAATAATTAGAAATTTCTGAACAAAAATGCTACAGGTTCTCTACTTGCAAAAAGATGTTGTAGGAGTGGGTCTTGATTAAGAATAATAATTTTAACACAGTTTTCACAACAGTGAATGAGTAACATATGTAAAACATCTCCTTTCTTAAAATTTGTAGTATGGATAAATTCTCTCCATCCGTTGTTGGTCCTACATTGGTTGTTAACGCCGTAAGGACCAACCTGAGCTAGATACACCTTAAAAGCTAAATGAATGATCTTAATCGTCATTGGTTTTTGGAGAAAAATAATCGTTAACGCTTAGTGGCAGCCACTACAATCTGTAAAATAAAGTGATGAATGTATTAAATGAAGACACATACAAAGATCGATTATTAAAAATAATAAATTAATCAATCACTCCGTCAAGCGTCATGTAGGTGCAGTGCAGATTAACTTGGAATTTTTTATGGGGACCTCTCTGCATTTGAACGGGAATGAACAAAGATACTTTTTTAGAGAGATATGAAGGAATTTAGTAGTTGGTTGTATATAGTTAAGTGAATTCTTAGAGGTGACCTAGGTAGTTGGATTCGAAAGGGTCAGCATTTATTCCACATAAAAAATTAAAAAGAAAGTGCGTGTCACGGAGAATCGAACACGAGACCTAAGAATTATGAACATGACATTTGACCAAATTTACTACCAAAGCTTTCAATATATTGCATACGGCATGATAATCAAAACATCACCAAACTTGTCACATATCCCTTTGAAATATTATTTATTGTATTTGTAATTATTTTAAATTTGTTGTTGTTGCAGTCACCATTATTAATTAACCAAGAATCAGGGATTAGTGAATCAATCTACTTTAAATATGTTGGTTGTTGATTTGATACGTTTATTTCAAAATCGTATTTAATGACTTTTAATGGATATTGTTGAATCAAATGTACGTCATTAATTGAGTTCATTCTTGATTTATCAACATTATATCAAACATTATTAAATTCACTCGTGACACAAATTTTTGAATGAATGTATATTATGAATTTCATTGATTCTCAATTTATCAACGTTATATCAAATTTAGTGAATTCACTCGTGACATGGATGAATGTACATCATGAATTGCGTCGATTCTTATTCTATCAACATTATATCAAACATTATTAAATTCACTCATGACATGGGGTTGTTCAATGAATATACGTTATGAATTGCGTTGATTCTCAATTTATCAATATTATATCAAATATTTTATCAATATTATATCAAACATTATTAAATTCACTCGTGATATAGGATTGTTGAATGAATGTACGTTATGAATTGCGTTGACTCTCAATTTGTCAATATTATATCAAACTTTATTAAATTCACTCGTGACATGGAATTGTTGAATGAATGTACGTCATGATTGTGTCGATTATAAATTTTTCAATATTATATAAAATATTATTATATTCACTCGTGACATGGGATTATTGAATGAATGTACGTTAGAAATTGCGTTGATTCTCAATTTATCAATATTATATCAAACTTTATTAAATTCACTCGTGACATGAAATTGTTGAATGAATGTACATCATGAATTGCGTCGATTCGCAATTTATCAACATCATATCAAACTTTATTAAATTCAGTCGCGGCATGGGATTGTTGAATGAATGTACGTCATGAATTGTGTCAATTCTCAATTTATCACTAATATATCAAACTTTATTAAATTCACTTGTGACATGGGATTGTTGAATGAATGTACGTCATGAATTGCATCGATTCTCAGTTTATCAATATTATATCAAACTTTATTAAATTCAGTCGTGACATGGGATTTTTGAATGAATGTACGTTATGAATTGCGTCGATTCTCAATTTATCAATATTATATCAAACTTTATGAATGACAGAGATCCCCTCAACGAATTGTATTATTTGACAATATGACCTGATTATTTAGACTCGATTAATTCACCCGATTGCTAATTATTTAATGGTCTCCCACGTTATAAAAATATAAACAGTGTTTCAAAGGACGTACTTTTCTATTTTATACACCCTTTGATTTGGTACGACAAAGCATTCCAACTTTGTCTACAGACTGCTTCATAATCTTCTTTGGCATATCACTCACAGGTTTATCAAACTTTATCTTCCTCTTCTAATTTATTTCCTATGTCATAATTGTTTTTTTATTTTTTTATCAGAAATGAAATGTAAAAGGTCAGATGAGAATGTCAACACTCTGCGTGAGAAGAGCATGGAGCAACATTTGACGGATGTTGACAAACGTTACTTTAAAGGCCTATTGACGTTGTAAGAGATGTCGATTGTGCAAGTCCTAGTTGAACGGCGGGTGGATGAGATCAAGGCGATGACGAGGTGAAATATTGGTGCTGGCATCGTTGAGGTTGCTGAAGTGTAACCACCTCCACTACTCCCCCCCTACTCCCAACGAAGATTAATGTCTAATTTCGTGTAAGAAATTTCATTGTTGGAACTCTTTTATGAAATGATTGCTGGATTTGAATAACTATTTTTAATTTTCTTGAAATATTGCTAAAATTTCAAAGTTTTTAATTTATTTTCTATTTTCATTTTTTATTTTCAAATATATTTAAGTTCCAATTGATAACCCAAAGAAATAAGAAGTGCAATTTCATTCAATTTTTTAATTTGAAAATAGTTGATATTTTTTTATAGATGAATTTTTTTATTTTATTAGAGTAACTGAAAAACTTTTTATACATTTGGTGTCAATTTACTACATAAATTTGATGATATTGGAAATGATATGAATCAAAATTTTATATTTAGGGCTTAAAAAAGAGTTGATTTGCATTGTAGAATTGAAGAGATTATACTTGGATTTGCGCTTACTTTTCATTTCAGTAATCTAAATTTGACTGAATTAAACAAATGCCTATAAAACTTTGTTATGGTTTGTTATGGTTGCCTTAATGTCCATTGTTAACAACAAATCGGTTGTTTAGCTGTGCAAAGTCACTCAACAATAACAAGTGGACTTTTGGTATGCATTCACTCAACCTAGGTCTAATTAAATGTATGGACATGCTTAAAAGAGAAGCATCATCTAATCGGTCAGATTACGTAAGAGATAGGCATAGGGGTAGGATGTTGAATGCTTTTTTTAGGTCATTGATCACTTTAACTACTTCCTAAATTAAGTGTCAGCGTGCTACACGATATATTTTGCTTTACAAACTTTTTGTTTTGATCAATCTAAGTAGGCATTTTGGCCATGAATTTTTTTTATTTTTTTTTTAAAAATTATTTCACTTTAGTGAAAAAGGTGAAAATAGTGGCGTTTAATTATTTCACTTTAAAATTATTTTTGGAAAAGCGAAAACAAATTTTACTTATTTTCACGTTTTTCACTCTTATTCTCTCAGAAAATTTCAGAAACAACTTCAATTTATATTCATGGCCAAACACAACACCAAGTCCAACTCCAACTCCAATTCCAGGAAATTATTATTTGTATGGCTAAACGGTGACTAAATTTGGAACGAGAAATCTTTATCAAGATGGTGTTTGTCCATGAAAAATAAATTTAACAAGTAGGGTTTTTAGGTCACTGAAGTAAATTGTCCTTGTGTTGTACAATTTGAAATAAGATTATTTGAAAATCGATTTGGAAAAGGGAAATAAGGTAACCCAAATCAAATCAATTATAGTGACACTGTTATAATGTGATATCCGCAGTTAAATGAAGTACTTGGTTTTATTTGGGTTGCATTTACGACCGTCATTAAGATCTAATCAGTGTTTGTGCCATCTAAAGTCGACTAGGGAGATGTGGCTTCTCTTCAATGAACTGAACTTTCATCCAAATCAAAGTAGGGTAGGCTAAAAAGGGGTCAAATCGTTCACACTATTACATTTATTGAGAGTAATCAAATCGGATAGTGGCCAACTATTCAATGCGATGCCTTTTTAGGTGAATCAGTCTATATGTTGCATTGCTAAAGTTTTTATCACATTGATCTAAATCTTATTAAAATCTAGTTCAATGTTAAACGAAATAAAACCAATTATAAGTTTTATGCACGTAAAATGTCTTAACTCTCTTTTAAATTTTGTTTTCCATATTTGATAAGAAGGTGAATAAAAAAACATGGGAAGATATAAAGTGTCACAGGAAATGGAAAATTAAGCCATATAAATCAAGAAAATTAAGCCTTTTGGAACTCAGCCTAGAAAATATAATATGAAGGGTATAGCTGAAAAAAAATACCAACATGTATTCCATCTTAAATAATGAATAATTTAATTATTAATTAGTTTGAACGTTATAAAAAAATAAAAAATCTTGTTACGACCCGGAGTACACCCTGGACACCACACGGTGCTTAAGGTCCCATGAGATCATAAGCTAACCCATGAGCTGGTACCTGTTGTGAGCACTGAATAAAACTGATAAACAACATATGCAGAATTTCGACTGAAATGTCATAAGGTTTTAATAACTAAAATTAATACTGAATTATGGTTTAAAACATCTGGAAACATACTGATAAAACGACTAATAATCACAACTGAAAATTGACCAACTGTCTGTACTAGTCTGAAAGCCTCCAAACTGTCTGACTTTAGAGTTGATGGGACAAGCCACCAACTAACTCCGACTGACTAAATAACTAAACTACTGACATAACTGAACATAAGATAACTCATCTTCGAAGAAAGAGGACTCACCACAGCTACTTTTGCTGATGCAATGAAAAGTCTAAGTACGATCAGGGATTCGAGCATTTGAACCTATGATATAGGACATCATAGCACAAGAAAAGAGTATGCGGTCAGTACTTTTGAATGTACTGGTATGCTAAATGAGGTGAGGCTGCTATGCACGAGTTCATGTTCATGAGTAATAACTGACTGAATGTAAAGCATGAGGTACTGAGTAACAATGCATGAAAACTGTAAAGATGAGAATGCATGACCATACATAAAACAAGTACTGAAATAGCCGGTAAACTGAGATACCAAAATTTGATAGTTAATTAACTGGTAAACAATATGCTATGATCAAGCAAGACTGAACAAAATTTTGAACTGAGTGCTGAAACTGAAACTGAAACTGTGGGAGATTTCATCTAACCGACATGCCCCAATATAGACTAATTGGGGTCCAACCTATAACACCAGTTGAAAGGGTGTTAGTACCGCGCCACGGGTTACTATCAACCCTAATCTGATAGGAATACTCGTGAGATATATATATATATATATATATATATATATATATATTTATGTCAACCTAGACTGGTAGGAAGGCATATTAACCTATGCTAACTACGTAGTTTTGTTACTCAGGGATTGTTACTAAGGGTTACACCCTAAAATGGAAGGAATGTCCCTATCCCTGGGTTCGCTCAGTGCTAAATCCTACTCCCAACTGAACTGATACTGAGCACTAAATTGAGTTAGGCTTGACTGCACTCACATTGACCCTGTTAACTGACTGAGTACTACTTTACATGATTCGACCGGGACCTTTCTATGACTACTGTAAATTAGATAAACAGCTATATTTCGGGTATCATAAGTCCCAGGACTTGATATCATTGACAATAGGACCATAACACAAATTTTAAAACATAACAAACAATCACAATTCAACTTCCACTCATTTAGTCATTTTATCAAACACTTGGAAGGCATAACCTTGTACATAGGAATGACCAACATGTTAATATATCATGACTTCAACAATAAGTTCATAGTTTAAGGGATTCAACATGATATATACATCAATAAACGTACGCATTAGTTTATTTAACATGAAATTCACACATTTATAACTTGACACTCAAATTATAACGGATACATGGACATAATATGATCTAAATTAAGAAATTCCATAACTCAAGCTTTGGAAAAGGTTGTTGGACTCCACGGGTTGGAAGGGACCCAAGTATGAACACTTAACATACCTCAATTGAAGAATTCGTGAGGGTTCTTAGTGATTTTCTTGAAACTTGAGCTTAAATCTTAAAGAGCTCGGGTTTATTCTTGAGAGACGATGGCTTTCAATTGAGAAAGTTTGAGTAAAATATGACCAAATATGCTATTTGGGGCTTTAATCTCGTGTTATGGACCTATTGGGTGAAGGGAAAATGACTCATTTGCCTTTTAAAATGTGGAACAAAACTGAAGAAAATGCATGGACCAGACTGGGCAGGGCGCCGAGGGCTTGGTAGCGCCGCTCTGGAGCGGGTGCCGCGGGCTCCCCCAGCATCGGACTGGGAAGGGAGCCGCAGGCTAATCGCCCTCTACGACTATTTTGGAAGTCCAAACACGCCCTTAAGCTTGTCCGAAAATTCCAAAACTCACTCGAGATGTACTATTGACTCCCTCGATCATGAATCAACTTAAAAACTAACTTTTCAATGTCGAAAAGGTCAAGAATAAGTACATCAAAGTTTGAGGGCTTTAAAGATGACCAAGTCCTAATACTTAGTAAAACATTCTAAGTCTTGAACCCCCTTTACATGCAAGAGTGAGTTGTAATGAGCTTAGGATCTTACGGGGTCTTACAAATCTATAATTCAATTATTTTAGATCGGAGGGAGTATTGGTTGGTTTAAGCCTTGTGAACTCACAATGGTGCGATATATGACATGTTTCACTCAATATTCACATCAAATTAATAAGCATACATTAAAAGGGAACTATCAAATCCTACAGATTTGCTATTACCATTACAATCACTCATGACATGGGGTAGAGTGTTAATTACGTTCTGAGGTGATTGGTTAGTGTAACCAGGTTGTAAACTTTGCCAACTTTTCCACTGTTTCAAAATGTAAAGTTGGTTTTTATTTTTTTTTTTAAAAACAATGTAGCTAACTCACCTGATTTTTCTAGGGTTTTTAACTCCGTTTTCTTATTCAATTTGTAGTCATCTACAATGTCTCAGGCCTGTCAAACATCCTATGCAACCAACATATGTTATTTTTATTATTGTGGTAATTCAGCTGTCTTGAGAAAGTCATGCACCGATTCAAATCCAGGTCGATGGTTCTTTAACTGTGTGGTTGGGCAGGTAGGTGGTTTTATTTCCGTGATTTGTAATTATTTTGTTTTTTTAAATGCAATCTAATTCTTATAATTTGGTCTAGTATAATGGTAGATGTTCTTTTTTCGAGTGTATTAAAGAGGATTCACCGGTGAGCAACCTTTCTACATGTAATTTGCAAGATTTACCAAGTTTGAAGTCATCTCCCCCTTGGGAGAAAACCTCCACTTTCTAATTTCTTACTGATTCTTTCAACTTAACTAGACTGGGATCTCTATCCTGCTTTTCCTTTACCTCAGAAACTAGAGATGATTTGGAGCTACTCTGCACTCATACACTACTTTTTGCTGAATCGAGTAAAAGGATACCTAGTCGGGCAAGTTGATGAACTTCCTGAGCTAACTTCTTCTTACCATCCTTAACATAAGCTACACTACCCATAGACAATCTACTGAGAGCATCATCCACTACATTGACCTTGCCCGGGTGATACAAAACACTCATGTCATAATCTTTCAACAACTCTAACCACTTTCTCTAACGCAAATTCAAATTTTTCTGAGAGAATACATACTGCAAACTTTTGTGATCTGTGAACACATCCACATGCATCCCATACAAGTAATGCCTCCAAATCCTTAAGGTAAATACTACTACTGCTAGCTTAAGATCATGAGTAGGGTAATTCTTCTCATGGGGTTTAAACTGTCTAGAGGCGTAGGCTATGAACTTATCTCTCTGCATGAGAACATAACCCAAACCTACTCTGGACGCATCACAGTACACAACAAACCCATCTGAACCATCCGGTAGGGTAAGAATTGGGGCTGAGGTGAGTCGAGTATTTAACTCCTGAAAACTCTACTCGCAGGAATATGACCATAGAAACTTAACTTTCTTCTGAGTTAATTTGGACATGGGGGGATACAATAGAATAAAATCCTTCAAAAAACCAACGGTAATAGCCAGCTAAACCCAAGAAACTCCTGATGTCTGATGGAGAGATAGGTTTAGGCCAGTTTCTCATAGCCTTAATCTTTTGAGGATCAACTCTAATGCCATCACCAGAAATAATATGGCTAAGAAAAACTACTGATCTTAGCAAAAATTTACACTTACTAAATTTAACGAACAACTGGTGAGATCTAAGAGTCTGAAGCACTATTCTGAGGTGGTCTGCATGATCATTTTTGCTACAGGAGTAAACAAGATTGTCATCAATAAAGACTATGATGAGCATATCCAAGTACTGCTTGAACACTTGATTCATCAAGTCCATGAAGGCTGCTGGTGCATTTATGAGACCAAAGGACATGACTAGAAATTCAAAGTGACCATACTGGGTTTGAAAAGCTGTTTTTGAAATGTCACTTTCTCTGACTTTGAGCTGATGATAGCCTGATCTGAGGTCTATCTTAGAAAAGTATCTAGCACCCTAAAGTTGGTCAAACAAGTCATCGATTCTAGGAAGTAAATATTTATTCTTGACTGTGACCTTGTTCAACTGATGGTAGTCAATACACATTATGAGAGAATCGTCTTTCTTATGCACGAATAAAATAGGTGTGCCCCAAGGGGAGATGCTGGGTTTGATGAATCCCTTATCTAGGAGATCTTTTAACAGTTTTTTTAACTCCTTGAGTTCAGCTGGAGCCATTCTATATGGTGGAATAGATATGGGCTGAGTGTTTGGAAGAAGGTCTATTCCAAAGTCTATTTCCCTTTCAGGAGGAACACCGGGAATATCTTTAGGAAATATATCTGAGAATTCATTTACTACTGGAACAGACTTAAGAGTTGAAGTTTCTAAATTGGAGTCTTTGACTCGAACAAGATGGTAGACACATCCCTTGGATATCATCTTTCTAGCTCTAAGGTATGAAATCAACTGACCCCTAAGAGCTGTAGTACTACCCCTCCATTTAAGGACTAGTTCATTTGGGAACTGAAAATAAACTATCCTATTTCTACAATCAACTGAGGCATAGCATGAGTGAGCCAATCCATGCTGAGAATGATGGCAAAATCCATTATCTCTAACTCCACGAGATTAACTGAAGTAACTTTCTGAGATATTATAATCAGACAGTTCCTGTATGCCTATCTAGCTACAATGGAAACACCTACTGGGGTAGACACTGAAAAGGGCTCTGCTAGAGTTTTGGGACTGACTTCAAAATTAATACTTATATAGAGGGTTACAAAAGAAAGAGAAGATCTATGGTCTAGTAAAGCATAAACATGTAAGTGAAAGACCTGCAATGTACCAGTAAATACATCAGGAGAATTTTCCTAATCTTAGTGGGACTGAAGAGTATATAATCTATTCGGACTCTAACCACTGGTAGCACTGGAAGCGGCAACCTGCTGAGTTGGGCAACCGGATGGAACTGATGACTGATGGGACTGGCCCTGTTGGCGCACATCCTTAACTTTCTAAGCAACTACCCAACACTCTCAAATCCGATGGCCTGGCTTGCCATACCCGGAGCACACATCACTACCCACTCTACACTCACCCTGATGGTGTCTACCATATTTTTAACATAGAGAAATTGTACGAGTACTGCTAACACTGACCTGGGACTTAGATCCTGGTGCTCTATCCCTACTTTTGTTTTTAAATTTGGGTATGGGAGCATTGGCTGAAGAGGGTACTGGGGCTGAAGACCTTAAATGAAACTAAGAATGATTACCACCCTCTGACTTTGGCTGACTGAAGTTAAAACTACCCGTCCTAGCTCTCTTGTTTCCTCTCTCCCTTTCCTTAATCTTCTACTCCTCTATCTGTTGAGCATGGACCATCATCCTAGACAAGTCCATCTCACTATTTAGTATTGTGGTCCTACACTCCTTGACAACACTATCAGACACTCCAAACATAAATTTGCTCATCTTGGACCTATTATCAGCTACCACATAAAGAGCATATCTAGCTAACTAAGTGAATCTTGAGGGAATACTCCCTCACACTCAGGCTACCCTGCCTCAAGTTAATAAACTCTAACACCTTGGCTTCCCTTAACTCCAATGGGAAAAATCTGTCTAACAAAGTTGTGGCAAACTTTTCCCACTCTACAGGCCCTACATCAACACCTCTATCAACTTTCCACTGCTTAAACTAAGTATGGGATACATCCTGCAATTGATATATAGCCAACTCAACACTCTAACTAGACGTCAAACCCATAACATTCGTTGCCTTCTGAACCATATCTAAGAATTCTTGTGGATTCTCTTCAGACTTGGATCCCATGAAAAAAAAGGATTCATTAGGGTAAAATCCCGAATTCTGGTTGCAGCAGTATTGGCCACTAGGTTGGATGGAACAATAGCTGGCCATTTATTCTGGGCTGTGATGGAATTAGCTAGAGTAGTGAATGCAACCCTAAATTCTACGTGAGAGACGTGCTCATCTAGAGGATTTGCTTAGATGGGCTAGCTGAGTTCCTGCTCTTCTTTCATTTTTCTAGGGAGGCATGTTCTATAAACGGAAGGAAGAAACGGATTAGATTAGGAGTGTAACTTGATGTCATGCTCACTCACATGATATGAATACTGAAGAAAAGGAAACTTTTCCTAACTGCCTCGTATCCTCTTGCCCATAAGTGTGGCGTGCTATACTCCCATGCGCAAGACTTTACTTGACCCAGCTTTCAGACTTCTTAGGACACTTTAAAACCTTAGGCTCTGATACCAAGTTTGTGACGACCTGAGACTACCCTTTAGTCGTCACATGGTGCTTACAGTCCCAAGGGACTACTATCTAACCCATGATCTGGTACCTACTATGAGCACTAAATAATAATATCATAATTGCAGAGAAACAACTGATATTGCTATAAGGTTTTATTACTAAATTAATTCGTAAATAAGAATCTAGAAAGAAATAACTATCTGAATCTGAGAAAATATTAATAACTGAACAACTAACTGATTATAGTGTCCAAAAACCTCTAAACTATAAGAATGAAATATAAGTTGATGGGATAGGCCCTAACTACAACTAACTACTAAACTGACATGAAATAAGATAATCTATCCTCGAATGATGAGGACTCACCATTATTACTGTACTGTTGATAGCCTGAGAAGAGACGTCTAAGCGTAGTTTGGGAACTGGACGTCAGCACCTATGATATAATACATCAAATCGCAAAAGAAAGGCATGCGATTAGTACTTTAAATGTACCAATATGCTAAATGGGTAGGCTGACATGTAAGGTTTCATGAATAGAAAAAATAAACTATCAAAATATACATGTAAAGCATGGAATACTGAATAGAGAATATGAAATTTGTAGACACTAGAGATATGTGAAGCATGTAAATACTGTGTATGCATAAGAGTCTATAAATGCTAAAAATACGTGAATAATATGTAGACACTAAGGATGCATGACCAAGCATATAACATAGACTGAGTAAATTCTGTAAACTGAAATGTTATAGTAACTGATATCTGTATGCTTTGGTCAAACAACAAAAATTGAATAACTAAACTGGTACTGTAACTGAGACTGTATCTGAGACTGCGGGAGGTATCATCTAACCGATATGCCCAAATCTAAGCTAATCGGGGTCCAACCTGTAACCACAATTAGAAGGGAGTTAATATCGTGTCATAGATACCAACACTAGTTGTGTGGATCCATTAAACTAATATATTATCCATAGAACTAAGGGTGTCAAGACTGAACTAACGGGTGACCCCTGTGAGATAATCAAGCCTAATCTGACGGGTGACTTCTCATATCATACGCTAGCTACATAGTTCTGGAGTATAGGGACTGCTACTAATGACTCTGCCTATCTAATGGGGAGGCCACCATCCCTACACTCGCTCAGTGCTAAATCCTACTCCAAACTGAAAGACACTGAAATATAGACTGTTCTGAGTTTAACTGACTAATATTTGGCTAGTCTGATAATGCTCAAAGTATATTCTGAAGACTATTCTATGATGTACTAAGACTAGACTAAATAAATAGCTATGGTTTTTCGGGTATTCAATACCTTCAGGACTCAAAACAATAATTGTAAAAGGATACCAAAACTTGGAAGACATAACATGAAGGCTTTTATTAAATCAATCACGCTTGTAAGCATTTTATCAAACACTTGCGGTTCATGGTTTAAAACAATCAGAAGAACGTCACGGAACTTATAGAAATAGCATCAATTCAACTTAATAGTATTAAATCATGGTTTAATTCAATAAATAATAATATTAAAACATTGAGAATTGAATAATAGCAATAATTTCATGGTATCATGGTATAAAATCAATAGTACATGGAGATTCATGGATGAAATCATAATTTAAAAACATAATAACTTGAAAAGATTATAACTTGGTGATTAAAATTGGTTACTTGGGCTCCATGGGTGAAAGGAATCCATGAATGAACATCTAATATTCCTAGGATAATGAATTTCTTGAAGTTCTGGGTGAGTTCTTGTGGATTGGCCTTGAATTTGAGAGCTAGGGTTCTTGTTCTTGAAAAGGGGATCTTTGACTGTGAAAGGAATTAAATAATAATGACTACTTTGGGTGTTTAGGTGTTAAATTTCGTGTCTTAGGTTAATTAGGGCCACGGAAAAAGACCCAAATACCCCTAAACAAATTTAAAAATAGAAGCTGAAAACTGAAGATCCCAATTTTTAGCCTTGTCGCGACGTGCCACTATCGCACCAAGCTACTAGAAAAGGGACAATTAGGACCTAGACAAACACTACGACACGGATCAATCGTGGCAAGCCTTTGAAATGCCAATTTGACCACCTCCGCGATGCGCCAACATTACGGAGGCCCACTGGAAATTAGCAAAGGAGAAATTGTGCTGCTCTGTGATACGCCATAATTGTGAAGTCTCACTGAAAACTGACAATTGTTATTTACACTGGCTCCGCGATGCACTGATGACTAAAATGATGGGGTCTAATGACTGAAAGTTAAAATCATCATAACTTCTTACCCGATTATCATATTTGGGTGAATTTTATATCGTTGGAAATCTAATTAAATTTTCTATGCAATGGAAGGCTCTAAAATAAAAAATAAAGAGTGTTTTGAAAATTTTATATATGAATACTCATGTATTAGGACTTAGATTGTGCTAGGGAAATACTGGGTATTACAATCTCAAAGGATTGGAAGGAGAAGGACTATACCAAGTTGAAAAGTTGAGTGAGGTCCTATCGAGGTTTCAGTCTGTGGCTCTGCCATTATATCAAAGATAAAATTTACTAGTTAAAAAGATAACTGAAATTATAAAAGTTTTATCTATGCAGCTTCTTTTGGGGTCCTGACTTGAGTTTCTGATGTTATCAAAATGTACAAAAGATCTGATCTTCTTTGGGTTGAACCTGAATTTGAAAATTTTCACCCTATTCTTCAGGTGGGCTTCTGACTTACAACTTCTTCATCGGGTTTCTTGACATTCAATTTTATCACCTTGTTCTCCAAGTGGGCTCCTGACTTACTATTTTTAATCTTCTAATTTTTAATTTCATCACCCTATTTTTTTGGAGGGCTCCTGACTTATAATTTCCTCACATTATTGCCTTTCCATTGCTTCACCTTGTTACTTGACTTTCAATCTCTTAACCTTATTACTTTACTTTTAAATTCATCAACTTGTTCTTCAGGCGGGCTCCTGACTTATCATTTTATCACCCTGTTCTTTAGGAAGGCTCCTGACTTGCCATTTCATCACCCTGTTCTTAAGGCTGGCTCCTAACTTTCAATTTTATCACCCTATTCTTTAGGAGGGCTCCTAACTTGATATTTCATCACCCTATTCTTCAGCGGGCTTCTGAATTTCAGTTTTATTACTCTGTTCTTTAGGCGGGCTCCTGAATTTTAATTTTATCACCCTGTTCTATAGGTAGGCTCCTGAATTTTAATTTTATCACATTGTTCTTCAGGCGGGATCCTAACTTGCAATTTAATCACCTTGTTCTTCAAGCGAGCTCCTGACTTGTAATTTTATCACTGTGTTCTTCAGGCGGGATCCTACCTTGAAATTTCATCACCCTATTTTTCAGGCGGGCTCCTGACTTGCAATTTCATCACCCGGTTCTTCAGGTGGGCTCCTAACTTTTAATTTCATCACCCTGTTCTTCAAGCGGACTCCTGACTTACAATTTCATCACCCTATTTTCTAGGCAGGCTCTTGACTGTCAATTTAATAACCCTACTCTTAAGGCAGGCTCCTGACTTTTAATTTCATCACCCTGTTCTTCAATCGAGCTCCTAACTTTCAATTTCATCACTCTATTTTTTAGGCGGGCTCCTGACTTGTAATTTCATCACCCTGTTCTTCAGGTGGGCTCCTGACTTGCAATTTTATCACTGTGTTCTTCAGTCGGGATCTTACCTTGAAATTTCATCACCCTGTTCTTCAGGAGGGCTCCTGACTTGTAATTTCACCACCCGATTTTTCAGGCAGGCTCCTGACTTTCAATTTCAATACCCTGTTCTTCAGGCGGGATCCTGATTGGAAATTTTGTAACCCTATTCTCTAGGCAGATTCCTGACTTTTAATTTAATAACCTTACTCTTCAGGCAGGCTCCTGACTTTCAATTTTATCATCCTGTTCTTCAGGGGGCCTCTTGACTTACAATTTCATCACCTTGTTCTCTAAGCAGGCTCCTGACTTACAATTTCATCACCCTGTTCTTCAGGCGGGCTCCTGACATGCAATTTAATCACCCTGTTCTCCAAGTAGGCTCCTGACTTATAATTTTATCACCTTGTTCTCCAGGCAGGATCCTGACTTACAATTTCATCACCCTGTTCTTCAGTCGAGCTCTTGAATTTTAATTTCATCACCCTGTTCTTCAGGTGGGATCTTGACTTTCAATTTCATTACCCTGTTCTTCAGGCTAGCTCTTGACTTACAATTTCATCATCCTGTTCTTCAAGAAGACTCCTGACTTGCAATTTTATCACCTTGTTCTTCAGGCAGGCTCTTAACTTATAATTTCATCACCCTATTCTCTAGGCGGGCTCTTGACTTTTATTTTAATCACCCTGTTCTTCAGGCGGGATTCTGACTTTTAAATTCATCATCTTGTTCTTTAGGTGGGCTCCTAACTTACAATTTCATCACCGTGTTCTTCAGGTAGGCCCCTAACTTGCAATTTCATGACCCTGTTCTTTAGGCAAGCTCTTGACTTGCCATTTCATCACCTTGTTCTTCAGGCGGGCTCGTGACTTGCAATTTTATCACCCTATTCTTTAGGTGGGTTCCTTACTTGATATTTTATTACCAAGTTATTCAGGTGGGCTCCTGACTAATAATTTCATCACCCTTTTCTTTAGGTGGGCTCCTAACTTGTAATTTCATCAACCTTTTCTTCAAGCGGGCTCTTGACTTACTATTTTATCACCCTATTCTTTAGGTGGGCTCCTGACTTGCGATTTCATCACCCTGTTCTTCAGGCATTCTCCTGACTCACTATTTTATTACCCTGTTCTTCAGGTAGACTCCTGACTTACAATTCATCACCCTATTCTTCAGGCAGACTCCTGACTTTCAATTTCATCAACTTATTCTTCAGGTAAACTCTTGACTTTTAATTTCATCACCCTATTTTTCAGGTGAGCTCCGGATTTGCCATTTCATCACTTTATTATTCAGGAGGGGTCCTTACTTAATATTTTATCACTCGGTTCTTCAGGCAGGCTCCTGACTTGTAATTCAATATCCTGTTCTTTAGACCGGCTCCTGACTTGCCATTTCATCACCCTGTTCTTTAGGTGGGCTTTTGACTTGCTATTTCATCACCCTATTCTTCAAGCAGGCTTCTAACTTTTAGTTTCATCACCCTGTTCTTTAGGCGGGCTCCTGACTTGTAATTTTATCACTCTGTTCTCTAGGTGGGCTCCTGAATTTCAATTAATCACCTATTCTTCAGGCGGGATCTTGACTTTTAATTACATCACCCTGTTCTTCAGGCGGGCTACTGACTTATAATTGCATCACCCTGTTCTTTTAGTAGGCTCTTATCTTACAATTTCATCACTCTGTTCTTCATGCGGGCTCTTGACTTGTCATTTTATCACCCTGTTCTTTAGGTTGGCTCCTGACTTGCAATTTTGTCACCTTGTTCTTCAGGCGGGCTCCTGACTTGCTATTTCATTACCCTGTTCTGTAGGCGGGCTCCTAACTTACAATTTCATCACCCTATTCTTCAAGTGGGCTCCTGTCTTGCAATTTCTTCACTCTGTTCTTCAGGCGGGCTCCTGGCTTTCAAAATCAAAAGTAGAACAAAAATTATCCCACTGAAAGATTATGATGAAGAAAGATTTTATTTTCCAAAAAAATAAATTTTTACTTTCTAGGAGGGTCCTAAAGTGAAGTTTCATATAACATGAATTATTTTTAATTTTTTGCCCCAATTTTCATCAAAATCTTTTGCGGGTGTTAAACCCAATCACTACTATTTGCAACTGTGCATAATGCAAAGATGAATCAAGATCCTGATCAACAAATGCGCCTTTTGAGGGTAAAATTGAATGACTGAGACCAAAAAGTCCCTCTCTTAAGAAAAAAAGTGAAATGTTCTTGCTAAAAGTGCATCTTTTATACTTAATGGTTCAAATTAGGAAGTGCACCTCCTAGCCGTGAGAAATGAAAGAACCAAAATAGAGAATGTGTCTCTTAGGGGTACGAGATGATGAGTTTTACCATGATTGTGATTACCAAACCTGTACAGCAACATTGCTCTTGCATTTACAGAAATGAGGAATTGTACCTCTAGACATTTGTGCTTTGAAGCCTTTGATTTAAAGGTAGCAACTATTCCTGTTTCATACAAAGAAAACTTATGAGTTTAAAATAGGGTGGTTGGCTTGCGGCTTTGGCTTTTGAGGCGATTTCTCTTGCACTCGTCACATTTAAATCTTGCTTCCAATCATTAGCATTTGTCATTGCATTGTTGCATCATTGATCCAAACTCAGCATATTAAGAGTCACTCTGAAACAAACACATTATCTCTGCTTTGCTAAGTTTCTAAGATAATTTCTTTTAAACCTTGGTATTTCCATGAATTCCTCAAATCTTTCTGTTGACAACAAACTTCTGTATGCCTTGTTCTGACTTGCAATCTTGTTTCTTTAAAGTGCCGGCCTATTTTCTTGCTTTGTGCAATTGAAGAAGTTGGTAGCCAGTTTTGAAATTTTTTTCTCACTTGTTTTAACATGGACTTGACTCAAAGATATGAGAAAAATAATTTTTGTTCAGATGACAGACTCAAAAGGACAAAAATAGAAATAAAAAGAAGAAAGAAAAGACATTGTTTGTCCCTTGAAAATAAAGGAAAGAAAAACTTATCTAAAAATGACAGTCAGCTCTAATGATTATGCCATGTGTTTTGGATTAAGCTTCCTGATCTTTCCGTCCAAACTTTCTACTAATCGTTCTTGAGTTAACAGCCCTAAAACTGAGTTACTTTCTTGGGCTAATTACATTCGAAGACCTTATTCAGTTAATGTCGCCTTGAAGGGTTTTCGCTAGCGAGCCTCTCTTATATTCTTTTTCTCAGCTCACCATTTCCTTATGGTACCCGTGAAGGTTTTTCACCAATGAGACTCTCTTATTTTTATTTCTCTCAACTCAGAATTATCTTACAGTGCCCATGAGGATTTTCACCGATAATACTCTCTCATTTTATCTCTCTTAACCTACCATCGCCTTATGGTTCCTGTGAGGGTTTTCATCGATAAGACTTATTTTTATTTCTATCCTAATTTCTTATGCCGAGGAAGACAAGTAGTTCCCAAAATGCATTATAATATGCATTGCATGTTAAGCCTTATCATTCTCAAAGATTGATCTGAAGGTCTTTCTTTGGTTGTAACTCAGCTTTTGGATAAGCTTAGAAAGAAAAGATGGCATGAGGCCCAAATGACACTTAAAGTGGGGTGGGACTTACAATGTTTGAAATCGACTCAAACAACAAAAATTAACTCATGCCCCAGTTTCTTTTGACTGGGTAACTCTAAATTGTTTATTTGGTTGGACAGAGCCCTGAGTAGGGTAGCCTATGTATCTCACCCCCGAGAGAGGTGAATCAGGTCACTCATAGTTCTGATAGATCGCTCTTTTGCTTGATTCTGATTTCTTATCTTCTCTTTTTCTCTGATTCTTTTTTTTCTCAGTGAAACTTTTTCTGGCTTTATTTTACTTGACACTCTTTTTTTTCTTTCTTTTTGACACATTTTTTTGACTCTATTCTTTTGCTCGACACTTTTCTTTTGAACTTTACTGACTCTTATCTTGATTCTAAAAGAGGGGTATGAAAGAAAATAGAACTAAAACTCAAACGGGGTTCACAAAGGATGACACAATGTTTGGATAGCAAAATGAAATGCCTCCATCATATCAATCCTTGAAAATACAAGTACATATCATGCAATGTGAAAGTGAAAAATGGAGATTATTCGTGACATTTTTACAACACTAACTTTAACTGAATTTTTGCATCATTAATCTTGCACTTTGTTCAACATACCACTCCACTTTTGTTGTACATTCCTCATACTGAAGGACTCATGACTTCGTGGAGCTAATTTTCTTTCTGTTCCTTTTGACATAGGATCGTACATTCACTATTTGACCTATTGAGATATGTCTTTCAATTGATGACCAAGTTATTCCTATGATTCTCAAAATAATTGCCTTGATTTTTAAAGAAGGCTTTAACTTGATCACCAAATGCCTCAACACTCTATCTATTTTCTCAGATGCTCTCTAACTTTAGCCCTCTAATTCAATGTTCATGCTTAAACTGGATTTTAAGATCTAGCTGAAAATTCCATCAGTATGTCATATCACTAGAACCAACATAAAATGTACTATGTAAAGAAAACAAACAAACAACACATATTTAAAACACAAAGGGAAAAAGGACTCTCCATTTAGTTAAAATGAAAGATAGAAGGGTTTGAAGATAAATGATAAAGGGACAAAACAAGGTAGATCCCAAACTACAACCCTGAAATAATTCAGGTAACAAAAAAGAAAACAAAACAAACTACTAACAATTCTTCCTGGTAAGGAGAGGAGTGACATCCCAATTGCTGAGCTTGACATCTTAGCCACTGAGTTGCATATCATCATGACTAGAGCTTTTACCACTGTCAATGTTCTACATCACAATCAATGTATCTTGAATTATCTTTTCTATTTCTCTTTTCAAAGCACAATAATTTTCAATACTATGACCCTGAACATCATAATAATATGCACATCATACATGAGGATCAAAATTTCTTAAATGAGGGTTAGGAGTATACCCAAAGAGAGGAGTGATCATGCCCCATTGCTGTAATCTCCAAAATAGACTGGTATATGATTCTCCAATTAGCGTGAAACTATCCTTAGGCTTCTGCCTCTTCTCATTATTTGACTTGGATCGAACATTGGGCCTAGAAGGGCTTTGTTATATTTGTGGAGTTGGAGGGTGACTCTGACGCGTTGGTGCACGCCATTGTGAGTAAGAAGGGAGTTGAACATATGGTTGTGCGCAGTATACTAGATATGGAGGTGGGAAGATGGGGTATGATGGATTTTGAGAGTGATTATATGGAGCTTGGAAATGAACTTGGGCTTGAGACTAAGGATAACGACGATGTGGTCTTATCGCTCCAGTTTCCTTTAATTGATAGCAATATTGTCCCAAATATTTCACATATTCCTCATGCCCATATCGCTCCTCAAATTTCAATATCTCAAGTCTTGGAGGAAGGTTAACACTTAAATACATGCCCCAGTCTTTGTATGAAACATCTTCTTTACTCGGAGATCCTAGGAACTTTTCATAGCATTTTTTACACTCTTCATTTTTCCAACCATTTTCTCTAGCTCTTTTGGCACACTAGGCTTCTTGTTAAGAAATTTTGGTGGTCCAGTTGACTTGAAAGTAAGCTCAGGAGTATAGAAATGATCACTAAAAGTATTGAATATGGGTCCACTAGCAATATGAGGAAGCACAATCATTGGGCGGCTAGCCAATGTAGAAGCCTCAGTAGATTATTGAGAAACAAAATCACAAACGACATATGGTGTTATGAATGTAGTAGGCTTATGCTGACTAGAGAAAAAGTAGTGAAACTATTAGGATGATTTTGGCTTGGAATGAATTTTGAGTCATGTTGCAGTGCATCAACAACAGTAGGAAACTGACTTTGCAATTTTGGTGAAAAACTCAAGGTATTTGTAGGATAGCGGAATATGGAGGAGGAGGCAACCCACGGCCCAAGCTCGGTGAATTTTCGTCATTTGTTGCCTTAATCTCCTAATCTCTTACTTTAAACTCTCATTTTCCTGACTCGTTATTTGATTCATGATGTCACTCTTTATATCCTTGTTGAATACAATAAACCCTTTCTTGGATTTGGTGTGATGTGGAGAGGACTAGCCAAAATGCCACAAACCAATCACCTTAAACTAATTGATCAAGAGATAACAAATGCGTTAGAATTCAACACTTTTTCAAAAACCTCTTTTTCCTTTTAACAAGATCACCAAACCCGAGAAGGGTGCATATGTATCTCATTCCCAAGAGAGAAGAATCAGGAGTGCGTAGTTCGTGAAGTTTTGGCACAACATGGTAGATCAAACTCTCTTTCTTTTTCTTCTTTTTTTTGAAACTTTGAGAAAAAAAGAAAATAAAAAAATTGTCAAAAGAATTGACGAATTTTTTTTTTGAATTTTTCAGTTTTAAACTCCCTATACAAAATAAACCTATGATTACCAAAGAAAAATCTTTTTGGGTTTTTGATTTTGAATTTCATATGAAAATGAAACTGATCTATTAAAGGAAAATCTTTTTGTAGTTTTCTATTAAAGATGTATATGAAACACCTACTCTAAATGAAGAGTGAAAATAAATCTGTTTGAATTTTTAAAATAAGATCACCGAACTCTAGAAGAGTTGCCTACATATCTCACTCCCGAGAGAGAAGAGGCAGGTGGGCGTAGTTCGTCTAGATTGGACAATTAAAGATTAAACAAATGACTGAACCCTAACTTGAGAGACACGACCATAAACAATCGATAAAACAACAATAAAAATCTTTTTTTTTTCAGTTTAAAATTTTGACACTTTACATAAAAATGACACCAACAACTATGAAAGAAAAATCATTTTAGTATTTCGTGATATGAAATATACAAAACTTCTATATCTTTTTGAATTTTTATTTTATAAAAGCTTCTATTGAAAAAAAAGTCATTTTTTAAGTTTTCTAATTATGAACGCTTGCTAAAGGAAACAAAAAAAAATCTTTTTGATGTTTTGTTATTGACAAAATGAGTGCAAAAGTGAAAAACAAAAACTATAAAAACTCTAAAAAAAAACTACAAAACTCTTTTTTTGACTCACTTTTTCTTTTTTTGACTTTTTTTTTCCTACACACGTTTCTTTAATTCTAGCACATGCTTTTTCCCAAATTTGTCCATTAAATGAGCCTACTATCCTCAAAGATGCAACAATTAGCACGTAAGGATTCTTTAGGGGTGAATCTCCTACAAAGGATCAAGTGGGTCCCGCTAGGCCTCAATATGATGCAGATAAGCATGACCTAAAGGTTGTTCTCTGCTGGGATCCACTGACAAGGCTGTTCAAGGTAGCGTATGGTTGATAGTGGGCTACGACAGATTTCTACCTTCTCCATACACCCAACGGCTCCCCTTCTAAAATAAAGGTGACTCAACTAGAGGTCGTGTACACATGTGTACTACGAACTTGTTGCGGAAAAAAATGACTCGAGTTATGAACATGATGCCAAATATAAAGCGGCAACACATAATAAAAACTGTAAACATTTAGCAGATAGATGATCAACAATGGTAAAACAACTACAAACGATAACACAAACATGATTATACACCCATAATGTCAAACTAAACCGATACAACTCAAAAATAAGCTCGAATTCTGGAAAAAGTCCCCAGCAGAGTCGCCAGAGCTGTCACACCCCTTTTTTAACTAAAAAAAGATTTTATTTTAAGGTTTGAAGAGTTTTTATTATTAAAGTGACAAAAATGAAGATTTATTTTGAAAAGGAATCATTTTACAATTAACTCAGAGCCTCCACTTGGCATAATCAGGTGTGCCAAGTCACCTTTGGAAATCCTTTTTCAAAACTAATTTTGACTCTTTTAAAACTGGTTTGCGAACAGAGATTTAGGCTAAGGAATTTTGTTAACCGAGGGGCAGGTGTTGCTCTGTAGAGTATATCGGCTAGCTTGACGTTATAAATGTATAAACTAACAAACACATAAACATAAAACAAACAAGACCAAAATTAGTGTCCAGTCCAATTTATTACAGACCCAACATAAAAAGGTACTGAAAAGTAAACCTACGCTAACCTACACTAATCGTAAACTACGCTCCACCCGATGTTTTGGGTCTTGATCGTGCACCATCGTCAAGTAAAACTTTCTTGGGGCATTCCTTGGATAAAAAACAATACAAATCCTCGGGGCATTCCCCTACCAAATGAGTGCACTTGAGTCAAATGCGATAAAACAAAATCATTCAACACACATCTCAAACATTCCATCAATCAACAACCCCTAAATTTGTCTACTCATTTTGATTTATCATGATTCCAACAAATTCAACATAATCGATGATCTAAAAATTAATATAAATTCACTTTATCGCGATTAACCCCTCTCGGGCCCCTTTTTTACATATGAATTTTAATAAGAAAATAGTTATCCACCCATATCGATATCAATTTCATACCATGACTAGTTATTCCGATAAACAACACCAAACATCAACAAAATTATCCAATCAACAATTATTAACACACAACCATAACATCAATATAATAAATTAGAATAAAACAAAGAGAGGGAGTTGTGAAAATGGATCTCGTTAGACGACAGTGAATCAATCAATGCCTGAACAAAACTCTCAAATGGTAGACTTCAATGACGAATGATAACCAATTCAAAATAGCCATCTTTTTCTATTTTTATTGTCCTGAACTAGAAAATCGCACCATAAAGATAAGCCCGCACCAAATTTGCATCCCCCAGCTACTGTTTCGATCAATTTTCGATAGAATTTGCTAGAATCGAGAATGGTTGGACCTATTTCGATTACTCATTGATAGATTTCGACGTTTCCCGATAGATGGTCACCAAATTTTATGGTAGAGCCATGCTTTGGTGTATTCCGATGGTCGATTCTGGCTAATTTTTGGTGTAATCTCATTGGGAAAATCGGGCTCCGCCTCTCTCTTTCTCTCTCTCTCTCTCAAACTCTCTCTTTTACGCTATTTTTTCTTTCTATCTCTCTCCGTTCTCAATTTCTTTCTTATGGGTGTGTTTGTGTTTTACTCTATGTATTGGAAAAAAATGGAAGATGATCCAAAATTAGAGTGTGTAATCTGTGTTTATTTTTTTGGTCCCTCCTCCCTTTTTGTTGTCCTCTCCTCTCTATATGCCCATGTATGTGTGTGTATTGTAAAGGAGAAAACGAAACGTGAAAAAATGGGGTAGGAAGGACATATGAGGTAGGGTAAGAGGGTATAAGGTATGTGGAGGTAGGGTGTGGGGTGGTGATATGTCAAATTTTGATAGGGAGGGGTTGTTAGTTTGTTCAAATTGGGATTATGTGGGAATTTAGGGATAAAATTTGTTTAGAGTTGGTTATTATTTTGTCATTTCGTGGAAAAATTATGGAATAGGGTTGGGGTGCATGGTAAGATGAAGTAAATGGTAATAATTTTTGGAGGGACAAAATTATGTGTCTACGAAAATTGGTAATACAACTATGTGTGTGAATTTTTTTCTCTCCCACATCTATTACAACAAATTAAAAACAACTCTAATTTATATTCCCGGACAATTACAATTGCAACTCCAACTCCAACTTCATGTCTATTACGTTTTCACTGCCAAACACCTACTAAAATTGCCTAAACTGAACTCACACTTATCCACTATATAAATAGAAATTACCATTGCTCTAAACTACTTATCTACTCAACTTCAATTTCAAAAAACTCTATGTCAAATAAAAACCCCTTTTTCTTTCTAGACAAAAAAAAAATCTTCACGTGAGTTGAGGTAATTTATTTTTTCTTGTTCTAACATGACAAGTGTTAAATTATATCCCTTTTTTTGTAAACTTTTCCATTCATTTTTTCCTTCTAAAATTGAAGAATTACATTTAGGACTTAGGTTATTCATATTACATGTCTAATTTAGATTTTACTTTAGGAAAAATTTCTTTTATTAAGTGCTAAAGATTTTGTTCATCCATGTTGTAGTAATGGCAGATAAAGCATGGGAGATGACTGTTTTGATGAATACTGTCAGAAATCTTCAAAAGATTGTGCATGAATTAAGATGGGAGTTGGCCGCTACTAGAGCGAGGTTAATTCGGGAGATAATTATAGGTCTGCTGCCAAATGGGTTTCAGGATGACAATGAGAATGATAATAATAATAATAATAATAATAATAATAATAATAATAATAATAATTAGGGTTATGGTTTTTTATAATCATACGTATTTTGCTTAATTTTGATCATATATGGTAGTATGTAATTAATTTTGGCTGGATCTAGTCTGTTTCTTAAATGGGTACTATTTTATTATTATGAAAAAAATCTATATTTGATCCTCTTGAGTTTACTCTAACTTATTTTTTTTAATTCATCTATATTTTAATACTTTGAGTCTTTTTCTTTTTTTTGGAGTGGAAAGGGGGTAGCGTGAAGGAGCAGAATAAAGCAATTACAACGGCTGTATCACACAAACAATGTCACAGCAAATCAACTTATTTACGTGAATTAAACAGCCAAAAACTTACACAGTGAAATTTAAACAGTTTTATAGTCATTAAATTGAAATTACCACTCTAAAATAGTGTTGCTCAAGTCATGATTCTTAACCTTTGGCCTCCCAAAACCCATGAAATTCTATATTAGTTGGCTTCCACAAAACCCATGAAATTCTTTTCCTAAAACGTCTTGTATCCTCTTGCTCGTAGATGTGGCACGCTACACACCGATAATCAAGACTCTACTTAACGCGGCTTGTCAGACTCCTTAGGACACCTTAAAACCTTGGGCTCTGATACAAAGTTTGTAACACAATGGAAAACGGGTCCCGGAGCGTTACACGGTGGTTGAGGCTACGAGTAGCCCCAAACTAACCCTTTGAGTCATTTTCATTCAGTTCAACACAAATCAATGGGGTTTTCATAAATAACCCTCAAATATCAACAGAGTAATCATCATCCAAGAAAAGATAACAAAATACGACTTATTAGTCAACTCCCAACATTTATACTAGTCAAACAAGTCTCTAAGAAAATCAATAAAACCAGCGAGCCATTAAGACATGCCCCAACTGACTCATACTCAGTTATCAAATGTAAACGATTTCGGAAAACCAACATTAGACATCACGTCCTCGAAACATGAGGGCTCACCACAACAGAGGATGTAGAACAGTGTGCCTGAAGAATCACTGTCGAACCTGGAACTGAGCACCTGAACCTACGTTCCAAGAAAATGTAGCCCATATCCGAAGATGTGGGTCAGTACCATGGAAAGAAACCGAGTATATGGGGGTATATGCAGTTGTATAAACATCATCATCATAAATATTTATAAGAAATATGCAGGATGTATAAAAGACTCACATAGCCCAAAGAAAATCATCATAATCATGAGAGGATGAAATAAGTACAATAACACATGTGAGTCATCATATAATTTGTCAATCACTTTCAGTTCATCAAGAATATCAATTCCCATAATGTAAATATCATTTAAATCTTTCGAAAGAGTAACTTTTACAATTCCACTTTCAGATCACTTCACCATTCACCATAGACACAAGGAAACACACACACACTGGGAGATCCTATAACCAACATAAATCATGTGAGCTACATGAAGTCCAACGTATAACCCATGTTGGGGAGAGCCTTCCTATCCTTGCCATCGGAGTAGGACTATCGATATCAAATCCACACAAACTAGTGATCACTATATAAATCAGCCTCAGGCTCACTCCTATGGGGGCACGTAGTTCTAGGGAAGTAAGGTCGCTTTATACCTCCCACTTGGTGCTAAAGATTTCTCCTGGACTTAGCTCAGATCATTTCAAAGACAATCCACAACAAAACAATTTCAGTAATATATAAATATACATCGGGAGCCATCATGCTTCCCATCTATCAAAATCAACCACGTTGTGGATTTCTTTCACACTCGAGTTCAAACAACTCCATTAAGACCAAAAGGTCAAATCATTCAAAATATCCCAAATACTCAACATCAACGTGCTTATAACACACAGTTTCTCAAAAAAACACAATTTTCAATGGGGATTCACGACCTAAATATCAAAATCATGATAAATATCATTTAAAATTCATGCTTTATATCTCCACACATATAAATTCATCTTTCAAAATCATAAACATCAAGATTTCATAATAATCATCATAAGATATGGGTTCATGCTTCAAATTCATAAAAATCAAATAAAAATCATGCCTTTGTAAAGAAAATTACTTTTGGGCACAAGAACGAAAGGGAGTTCTTATTGAAAAATCCCACATACCTTGAATGATGAACTTTAGATCGATAGTCATTTTTGAGATGTTAATCGTGCCTTTGAATGATGGATATTGGAGTTCCTGAACTAGGAACTTGGAATCTTGAATAAATTTGCAGAATTAATGGTGAACTTTGGAGGTTCTTGAAGTTCTTGAATTAGGCACTTGGAATCTTGAATAAATTTGCAGAATTAATGGTGAACTTTGGAGGTTCTTGAAGTTGGATGTGGGAGCTTAGGGTTTTCTTTTTGAGGGAATTTGATGAAATATAACATATAATACTTCTAATAGGCTTTAATATAGGGTTTGGATGGATTTTGGGTGAGGCAAAATGACCAAAACGCCCCTAAAAATCAAATAATTCTTGAATCTGTCCTTTGGTGGATTGTTTTGATAGTTTGAAGTAGATCAACCATAACGTTTTACTCCGATATCCAAATTGGATGAAACCAATTTCATTAGAAAGAGGAATCTCATATATTTCCGTTGATATATAGTATCTCACCCAGATCCTTGTGTACGAGAAGTTATGATTGTTTGAAGTTGATAGACTGAAGTAGATCGACCATAACTTTTTGCTCCGATAGACAAATTGGATGAAACCAATTTTATTGGAAAGAGGACTCGTAGAGCTTTCCATTGATATATAGTAGACCACCCAGATCATTATGTACAAGGAGTTATGATCGTTTAAAGGTGGAGCAAAAATACGCCAGGCCTCAGTACTTTTTCCTGCACGTTTTACTGTTCACTGCTATTCACGGTTCGATCAGAATGTTCATAACTCTTCGCTCGGGTGTCCGTTTTGGATGATCCACATATAGTTGGAAAGCTTATTCGATACTCTACACAATGGTGGGTCATAATCTAAGACATTCCACATGGAAAAATTTATAATTTATTCTAGAAGATAGAACCCAACACGTTTATGCACAAAATTTCAACAAAAAAATTTTTGGGGTATTACATCATCCCCCCTTAGAAACATTCATCCTTGAATGACACTAGACATACCAAGATTAGATAGGGAATATAGCATACAGCTGAAACCATTCGTTAGACTCATCACCACATCATTTCTCACTCCGAATGCAACATAGAATGCATAAATTCATGAAACTACAACTGAATATATAATAAATGACAGTTGAACTGCTGCAACTTTTATCAAAAGTGCATGATTTAGGAAAGAAGGGTACCGTCGGCTTGATCGGAGTTCACAAAATATAGGTGCGGGTACTTGGATTGCATATCCGCCTCAGTTTCCCAAGTTGCACCCTCAACAGATTGGTTTCGCCACAACACCTTGACCAAGGGAACTTCTTTGTTCCTTAGTCTTCGGACACTGAAATCAAGAATCTCAACAGGAATCTCATCAAAAGAAAGATTTTCTTGAATGTCAGCACTCACAGAGGAATCCACTACCACAGCATCGCTAATATGATTTCTAAGCATGGAGACATGGAATATTGGATGAACAGAGGACAACTCAGAAGGCAACTCGACCTGATAAGCTACCTTACCAACACGACTAAGAATTTTGTAAGGACCAACATAACGGGGACTAAGCTTCCCCTTATTTCCGAATCTCTTCACCCCCCCTCCTGGGTGAAATTTTTAGATACACTAGGTCACCAACTTCAAACTCAAGGTCTCTCCTTCTAACATTCGCATATGACTTCTGACGACTCTGCGCTGTTTTCAACCTTTCCCTAATCAACTTAACTTTTTCCATAGCCTCAAATACTGAATCAGGACCACTCACAGCCGCTTTACCCACCTCGAACCAACCTATAAGTGATCTACACTTCCTCCCATATAAGGCTTCAAATGGAGCCATGTCAATACTAGAGTGGAAACTATTATTGTAAGCAAACTCTATCAACGGTAAGTGATCATCCCAACTTCCCTTAAAGTCAAGTGTACAAGCTCTCAACATATCCTCTAAGGTCTGGATGGTCCACTCAGCCTAACCATCGGTCTGCGGATGAAAAGCAAAACTCAAAAGCACTTAGGTACCAAGACCCTTCTGAAAAGCTTTCAAAAATTGCGAAGTAAACTGAGTACCCCTATCCGAAATGATAGACAAGGGAACTCCATGCAGTCTAACTAGCTCTCGAATATACAATCTAGCGTAATCCTTAGCATTATATGAAGTATGAACAGGCAAGAAATGAGCAGACTTAGTCAACCTATCAACCACAACCCAAATGGAATCATGATGGTGTCGAGAAGGAGGTAAAGCAATCACGAAGTCCATATTTATCTCTTCCCACTTCCAGGTGGGAATACTAAACTCTTGTATCATGCCACCAGGTCTTTGGTGTTCAACCTTAACCTGTTGGAATGTTGCACACTTAGCTACAAACGTTGCTATATCTTTCTTCATGCCACTCCACCAATAGATTTCTTACAAGTCTCGGTACATCTTGGTGGCACCAGGATGAATAGAATATCGCGCCTCGTGCGCTTCATCCATAATCCTCTGTCTCAGATCATCAATATTTGGGACACACAATCTACCCTGCAATCTCAACACACCATCTCTCCCTTGGGAGAAAACCTCTATTTTTGGTCTTTGACTGACTCCTTCAGTCTGACCAAACTAGCATCTAAGTATTGCTTTTCCTTCACTTTCGAAACTAAGGAAGATTCGGAACTACTGTGAACCCCTATACTACCTTCAGCAGAGTCAAACAACCTAACCCCCAATCTAGCCAAACGATGTACATCATGAGCCAACTCTTTCTTACCTTCTACCACATGCAAAACACTACCCATGGACACTCTACTTAGGGTATCTGCCACAACATTGGCCTTTCCTGGATGATACAACACACTCATATCATAGTCCTTTAACAATTCTAACCATCATCTCTACATAAAATTCAATTCTCTCTAGGTAAACACATACTGCAGACTCTTATGATCAGTGAAAATATCAACATGGACGCCATACAAATAGTTTCTCCAGATTTTCAAA
>NC_061122.1:207346904-207366666 GCF_002878395.1 Capsicum annuum | reverse complement strand
CCAAAACGCCCCTAAAAATCAAATAATTCTCGAATCTGTCCTTTGGTGGACTGTTTTGATAGTTTGAAGTAGATCAACCATAGTGTTTTACTTCGATATCCAAATTGGATGAACCAATTTTATTAGAAAGAGGACTCTCATATCTTTTCATTGATATATAGTATCTCACCTAGATTATTATGTATGAAGAGTTATGATCGTTTGAAGTTGACCCAAAAATTTACTTTTGATAGGCTGAAGTAGATCGACCATAACTTTTTCCTCCGATATACAAATTGGATGAAACCAATTTCATTGGAAAGAGGACTCACAGAGATTTCCGTTGATTCATAGTAAATCACCCAGATCATTATGTACAAGGAGTTATGATCATTTAAAGTTGGAGAAAAAATACGCCAGGCCTCAGTACTTTTTCCTGCACGTTTTACTATTCACTACTATTCACGGTTCGATCAGAATGTTCATAACTCGTTGCTCGGGTGTCCATTTTGGATGATCCATATATCGTTGGAAAGCTTATTCGATACTATAATTAATGGTGGGTCATAATCTAAGACATTCCACATGGAAAAATTTATAGTTCATTCTAGAAGATAGAACCCAACACGTTTACGCACAAAATTTTAATGAAAAATTTCCTGGGGTATTACATTCTAGACCTAACTCTTCCACTAAAAAATGTCGGCCCTCTCCTCTTTACTCTCTTCCCACAAAGTACAAGTTCTGTACTTGCACTGAAAAGGAGAAATTCCTCACTTTCAGAAGTTGCCCTATTATGCCCAGATGAATTGTCAATATCTCTCAGTTAAAGGAGTCACATTGCAATGTAAGTGCATTTATTAAAGCCCAAGATCTACTTATATTTTTTTGTTTATGTGGTTTGGAAGTTTTTTAAGATCCTATTCGCATGTTATATGCTAACCTTCACCTCTCCCAAGACACTGGCGAATTGGAAACCCTAGTACTAGGAACCCGCATAATTCTTAATGGTTTTCTGTTTGAGAAAATTTTTCACACCAAGTTTTCTGGAGTTGTTCGATTCATGAATGGCTCTTGGCCGGTAAACTTTGAAGTCAGTTTTGAAGAAGCCAAAAAGGCTGTACAGATCCCGATATAAATAGTTCCTCCTTTAGTCCTCTGTCCCTTAGTTTTAAATACAAAATTTTGGCTCACATCATTGCCACCACTTTAATCCCTTAGGTTCTCTCAGCAATATAACTTGTCGAAATGTGATTGTCCTATACTGCTTGATTAAAAGGTACAAAATCAATTGAGGTATCTAGAATTACGAATACATAATAAAAAGTGCAGCCGATTCTTATGCCTTAGCTAGCTTGCCTTATGTAATGCTTATCACTAGAATCATTCTTTACTATGAAATTAATCTCTCTGCTTACCCAGTGTTAGAAGTTTTGGCCATATATGATTCCAAGACATTTGCAAGCATAGGATATGTTTTGTTTGATAATGAATGGTGCAAAAAGGAACACGCGGAAAATCAGCCAAATAGACTCAGGGGAAGTAAATCCATGTCTAACCCTACTCTTTCTCCAGCTAAGGAGATTAAACAGCTTAAAGGCAGGCTTACTGCCATTAAAGAAGGGATAGTGAGTCTCCAGGAGTCGACTGCCAAGCTGTTACAGCTAAGTAAAGATACAAGTACTGGCATGGTCAAGGTTTACCTCAACCTTGATGGTTTCAAATAGGAAGGAGTGAAGTTGTTCAATCGAATGCTTGCAAAGGTTGAAACCATCAAAACTGAGTCATCATCCTCCTCCAATGAGCTCACAGTCTCCATCCAGAACTCTTACTCCAGCTTTACTAAAAGTGTTGAAAGATCTTATGACCAATTCTGTGCCAACATATACAATACCTTAACCTACTTCCTAGACAAGTGATAAAACTATTGACTTTTATTCAAAAGGCGGTCTGTCCCTTTCTTTGTTTTGGGTTTTATGATGATATTGTTAACTTGTCCTGACATTTTTTTGTTTCTGATCAATTTTAGCTTTCCATGGTTATCTAGTTTGTGCCCAATTTATTTTCTTGCATATATCGTGTCTATGGTTCCTGTTTGTTGCTCTGTTTGGTCTTTGTCATCATGTCAAAAAGGAGAAGACATCAGATAAGGCTGTAACTAAGGGGGAGCAAGTCAACTAGCCTACAACTCAACATGGCTGCAACTAAGGCGGGGCAAGTCAATTGTCGCAAGCATTGATTCAGCAAAATAGGGGGAGCCAGTCGACTACTGTAATAGGGAAGTCAACTGATGTTTAATATTTGTCATTATAAAAAGAGAGAGATAGGTAGCTTCCCATATCAATATAAAAGGTTTTAATAATGACAAACTAATGATTAAAAAGATCTTGAATATGTTGTTAAAAGTTCAAATTCAGGTGACAAATATATGCATTAACTTAGTTGGACATTAAGTTATTAGGTTCTTGATAATGAAAAGTGTACAGGAAATTGCCAACAAGTCGACTAATCAGATTACCTTAATATCGTACTTAGAGTGGTGTTGCTGTTGTGCCTCTGTAGTTCTTAGGTTTTGTAATTAGAAATTTAGAATTAGGTAAACTAAAGTCTAATTACTTGCTATCTGTTATACTTTATTCTATATTATCGATTATTTTTAACTTTGAACATCATATTATATATTATATATAAATGTATGTTTGTCAATGAGTCTTGATAGTTCTACCTTTTTTATTTCTTTAATGTAAAAGTTTAAAATTTTTTATTGATGATCTGAATGCTTGTTTATTTTTGTGTGCAGGTAGCCATTGTGTGTAACTGATTTGTAACAAGTAAAATGACAACGGAATTTTTTTAAATTGCCTTCAAATTTCAAAGAGTTAGCAGCTCACTAGACAATATAAATAATGATATGTAACTAGATAGTTAGAACATTAAATAATTGATTTAATCAACTCCCAAATAAAAAAATCAATATGCTGGAAGAAAAAAGAAAAAGATAGACAATCAAAGTTTGGTAAGATTATGTGTAGTAATATGGAATATTCTTTCTCAATATGTCAATTATGTTTTTAAATTACAAAAAAATCCTTATTTTTTGACAACATACACAAATAATAAATATGTTTACCAACACAGTCTATAATTGAACTAAATTCAACAGTTGAGCTTGTTATAAAAAATAAATTGATATTTTACTATCACAAAAGATTCATCCTCTATTTCATTATCATTGCAAATATCGTATTTTTTTGAATTAATCATTTTATAATTTATTAACATAACTCTAAAATATTTATCATAATGGGAAATGCACACACATTGGAATTCAAATTGAAATGAAAATATGGAGCACATTCAAAGAATTTACATTGAAATGAAAAAATTATAATTAAAGCTAGGTTGTTGAAAACACTTCATAAGTATTGAATATCTATTTCAAGAGAGAAAGTTCTACTTAAAGGTGCTCTTGAGTTAAAGAATATTTCTATGTCACTTACTTCTTTTCGAAAATTCAATGATAAAGATAATATTGAGTACTTTCGTTATTCATTCAATATTAACTAAAAATTTGCAGCACTAACTTATTCGTTTGCTTATTTACTAGGACAAAATAAAAAGTTTTATGGGAAGCTGGTGGATCTAGACTGCAAGTTGGAGGATTTTCAACAAGAAGTGTTTGCACGCATCGACGTGATGCAAGTAAATTTTGAACAATTGAAAAATTACCATGAGGCTTTGGATATCCAAGTTGATACTTTGCATACCAAGATAATGGCTATACTTGTACGATTAGGCATCGATCCTGGTGTGCCTTTTTAACCTCCTTCATCGGTTCCTTCAACACCTCCTTCATCACCATCTCCACCCCTCCCCCCCACACACACAAACATAATTCTTCGCCTCAGTGATGTATTAGTTGTTTTGATTTATAATTGTTATTTAAATGAATGAAATACATTGTGTAGCCGATTTTTTTTTATGTATATCTATTATGTTTAGTTGATGTTCATTTTTGTCCAATTTTTGGATGTATTTATTAATAAAATAAAGCACCACGGTTTCAAATCTAAGTGATATATGACTTAACTAATTGTAAAAGCAAGAATGTTTCATGCAATGACTTCATATCACAATAAAATGTGTCTATGATAAAACATGGACGATAAAATAGTGTGTACATTAATAGCCCCACATTATATTGTGCCCTATATAAAGGTTGGCTACAACATCTATAACTCACCATCCTAAGCCATTTGTTGAACTGCATTTCTGTGTTTGTCTAAACATTTTTGACCATTTCTCTTACATCCATCTATATCCTCAACTACAATGGATAGAACACCAACAAGATCAACAGGAAAGACTCTAAATCTTTCCACGTCTCCCCAAGTATTGGAGAAGCTATATTTGAAAAAAAATAATGTGATGTCCTTGAGGATGAGATAACCCAAATCATCAAACTCCTTTTCAACCAGGAGGAAGAAGACTGGATTGAATTTTTCCTATTTTTTGATCCAAGGCCCCTGACAAAAGCCTTTGACATTTACCAGAAGGTTTTAAGGGAAAGCCGCGTATGAGGGGGTAGGGGAGTTAGGATTCTAGCTGGGGTTATTACTTGTTACTTTTCTTCCTTATGGTTGAACAATTAACGGGTCATTTACTTCTTTAAATGTGAAATGTCTTTTCCCTTTTAGTTGTTAAATGTTATTTTGTGTAATTTCTACTCCTGCTTTTGAAGGTTCCTTTATTTTCCCTCTTTGGTTTATAATGGGGTAAAATTTGGTTTAAATTATGCATTGAAAATTTGGTCGCGATTCACTTAGAACTATTCATAAACCTACTCAACAAAGTTGAGATCCAATCCAATAGACGTTTAAGTACTTAACAAATAAACAGCATGTAGCGTTTTAATAAATAGATTTTCGTTACATATATGTGAATACTCCTTGAACAAACAAAGCCATGATTACTCAACATTACAACTATATATAAATTGTGAGGTATTATTTACAACATAATTAAATTCAAAAATTGAGATTTAAAAATTACTACGTCATTAAATTTACCACTCCAAAATAGTATTGCTCAACTCATGATTCTTAACCTTTGCTTCAAAATTTTGCTGTGCAGCGGTAGGGTGGTAATAGATGGCCTCCCCAACATGAAATTTTAATTTTAAAATTACTTATCATTACGCCGATTTTAGTTGTTTGCAATAGAAAATATGTAATAATGTATTATATTATATGATAATTTTTCACTACGGATTCATTTAGGCAAAAGATATATCACAATAAAAAATTTCAAGCTTTTGTGGTGGATTTTATGTCATTCATGCAAAATTAAGTTGCAAGGTCATTGCTCAAATATAAGAAGAGGAAGTTGGAGGGTTGATAGGTCACATCTAACTTAATGGACTTTCATAGTGAAAGATTATGACAAGCATGACATAGGGTGGTCAATTTAACTTAGATATTTTTTGTTCCAACTACTCACTCAACAACTTGCGATTTGACGTTACTGTATTTTTTAAAGTTACTTTTCTTTATGCCCATTTTGCTTCGTTCCAATAGAAAATATGCAACAATGTAGCTTATGAGGTAGAAAATTTGTGGTCTTCCTGCCAAACTTAGATTTTACTATCTCAACGCTCAAACATAAGAAGAGCAAGTTGGAGGGTAGAAATATTTTGGTCACTTTATTTTAATGCATTTGCATTGTGAAAGATTATGACATCAAATCATTGTGATTTTAAAGGGGGTAGGCATGAAATAGGGTCCTTAATAGTTCCAACCACTCACTTAACAACTTGCACTTTGACATTTTTAAAGTTACTTTTTGTTATACTGATTCCGTTCGGTCCGAATGGAAAATGCGTAATGGTATGGTTTATTATATGATCATTTTTTACTACGCAGTCATTTAGCAAGAGCTCTGAATAAAATTTTTCCAAGCTTATCGGCTGAATTTTATGCCATTCATGCAAAATTGAGATTTGCAAGATCATTGCTCAAACATGAGAAGAACAAGTTGGAGGGTTGATTGGTCACATCCTTCTTAATGGACTTACATATTGAAAGATTATAACAAGTATGATATAGGGTGATCATTTTGACCTAAGAGATTTATTGTTTCAACTACTCACTCATCTACTATTGCTTTAACGTCACTGTATTTTTTAAATTTATTTTTTTATGCCAATTTCATTCCATTCCAATAGAAAATATGTAATGGTGTAGAATATTTATATGATTATTTTAACTATGAATTCATTTAGCAAGAGCTATTAAGAATAAAACTTTTCCAAGCTTATGAGGTGGATCTTGTGTAATTGTATTTTTTAAAGTAACTTTTCATTATGGTGATTTCATTGTTCAAATTCAAAATATGTAATGTTAGTATATTTCTATGATCATTTTTTACTACGGACACAATTAGCAAGAGTCATTCCATATAAAAAGAACAAGTTGGAAGATTGACTTATGTTTGGTTAGTTTATTTTAATGTATTTGCATAGTGAAAGATTATGACATCAACTCATTGTGATTTTGGAGGGGGTAGGAATCATGATATAGGATCCTCAATACTTCCAACTACTTACTCAACAACTTGAGATGTCAAGTCAATGTATTTTTAAAAGTTAATTTTCATTGTACCGATATCGTTCGATTTCAATAGAAAATACGTTGCAAAGTGACTCATATTTTTATATCATCTTTTTTAATACAGATTGATTTAGCAAAAGTTATTACCAGGATTTTGAGGTGGATTTTGAGTCATTTCTGCGAGATTGAGTTTCACATCATGACTGCTCACACATAAGAATGGCAAGTTGGAAGATTGACAAGTGTTCAGTCACTTCATTTTAATGCATTTGCATAGTGACAGATTATGATATCAAATAATTATGATTTTAGAGAGGGTAGGCAACATGACATAGGGTCTTCAATGCTACCAACTACTCACTCAACAACTTGCGATTTCAAGTCACTGTATTTTTAAAAGTTAATTTTTATTATGCTGATATTGCTCGATTCCAATAGAAAATACGTTACAAAGTGACCCATAATTTTCTATCATCTTTTTATAATATGGATTGTAACGCCCCAGAAGTACCCCTGGACATCACATTATGCTCAAAACTACAAATAGTCTCAAGCTAACCCTTTGAACCTACTTAACTTGGAACTCATAAGAAAAGTAAACTGACATATATAAAATCTGAAGACAACCAAATTAATATCCTAACTAAAAATCTTTAACTTGGAAATCCTTAAACAGACATTGTTGTACTTAAAATAGAAATAGTTGGACAAGCCTCTACTTCTAACTAGAGAGTCACTGGGACAGAACCCCAGATGACTCGAACATAACAAAAATCAAATAACTGAAAATGCTTCATAAATATCAAAGTCTGATAAACTGGGTCCTCGGACTATAAGGACTCACCCAAAAGTTGGGATGTAGGTGTGATGCTTGTAATCAATCGTGCTGCTGGAAATGAGCACCAGAATCTATAATATAAGACAATGTAGCACATATATATATATATATATATATATATGTCTATCAGTACCTCTGGAATTTACTGAGTATGTGGGGGTGAATGCATAAGTAAAAATGATAACTGAATATTCAAATAAACTTTCAATGATGCATTCTAAGTGTAAATGACTCACCTTGGATAAGAATAAAACAAAAGACTGCAAGATCAAAATCAAAGATGAAGAAGCATAAAAGTAATTTTGTAAGCCATGACACTTGGATTCTAAAAGCTTTATTTACTATGCTTTCTGAGGGAGGTTCTTCTAACCGACATAAACCATGTGAGCTACTATGGAGTCTAACGTCTTACCCACGTTGGAGAGATTTGTTCTACCCTTGCCATCAGAATAAAATCTTAATCTCAGTGATCACTGAACTTAACCTATATTGGGATTTAATCCTACGGTGGCTCGTAGCTTTTAGGAATTAAGGATGCGCTCATCTGTATTCCCTTCTTGGTGCTAAATACTACTCCCATATTACTTATATGCTCATACTTTAGGAAATCCACCTTAAAATAGCATAGGGGTTGGTATACTAGAAACCAATTATGCTTTTCTTTGCTTTAATCATAAGGATAGTCAATAATTGTGGATTTCAAGCCTTATCATTGAATCACAAGATCAAGCTTTTTGTAAACTTAGTGCTTAAACTTAAGCTTTAAATATCATACTTTCTTTCATATAAATTGTAATACAATATCATGCTTAAAACTCAATTGGAAATCTTTAAATCAATGGTTCTATTCAAACTCATGGTATTCAAATCATAATAGAAAATCTTTAAGTCAAGACATAATTGGATGAGAACAAATATGCACTTTAATACTTCAATCACATAATAATTCCGTAAACTCAAAACAAGATAACTTGGGTATGAACCCTGATTGCAAATCATATAACTTAAACTTTAAAACAAGTTTTGGGCACAAGGATGAAAGAATAACCTTGTTCATAAACTCCACATACCTCAATAGCTAGATTCTTGAAGATTGGCTGAACTTGGAATCTTGAACTCTTGGATTCTTAAGGAAAGAATCTTGGACTTTGTTCATGGGAAGGGGACGGGTTTGTAGTGGGTAATTTTGAGAGAAAGGGGTAACTAATAATTCCCCTTATGAATTTCCCCAATCGTGTTATGGACGACTTGGGTTGAGGGAAAAAGACTCAATTGCCCCTTGATCACTTTAATCAAGTAGCTGGAAGTACTATACCAACGAGTCGCAACCTTTACTCCGGGGGAGTGACCCTCGTGCTGCGACGTAACCCTCACTCTGGTTGAGCCACCCTCATATCACGACCCTTGCTCCAGTGGAGCCACCCTAGAACTGCGGGCCTATCGCGACGTCCCTCTGTCTCCGGTATCCAAACGCTCCCTAAATATCGTTCAAAAACCCCCAAAACTCTCCCTCCCTAAACATGAATCAACTCAAAAACCAATGTCTCGGGGTCGGGAAGGCCAAAATAAAAATACAGTAAGTCTTGGGGTCTTCAAATTACTATGTCCTCAACACTTAATTTAAAGCCTTGAACCCCCTTAAAGCATACAACTAAGAGTTGAATCGAGCTTAGATTCTTATGGGGTATTACAATATCACCCCCTTGGGACCATTCATCCTCGAATAAGACTGATAAAGGTGAGATACTATAGAGACCGAGAATCTATACTGAATATTGATAAGATGAAACATGATCAATTAACTAGGTCTCAAACATGATACATTGGTTGAACTGATTTCAAAAATGCATGTTGTGACATGAGAATAGTTGTATAGCTGAAACAAAGAACGAAAAGAGTTAACCTAAAGAGATTCATTACCTCTAGGTGTATCTGTATTTATGGAGAAAAAATGAGGATACTAGGCTCCCATGTCTACTTCTGCTTCCGAAGTAGCTCCCTCAACAGACTGATTTTTCCAAAGAACCTTAACTAAAGAAACTTCGTTATTCCTTAGCCTACAAATCTAATGATAAAGGATCTCAACTGGGACTTCATTGTAGGAAAGGCTATCCTTAACCTCCACACTCTCTAAAGGAACAACAGAAACTGAATCACCAATGTATTTCTTCAATAAAGAAATATGGAACACCAGGTGTACTGATGCCAAATCTACAGGCAACTCTAATTCATAAGTTACCTTCCCGAAATGGCTACAATTTAGTAGGGTCCAACATAGCGGGGACTAAGTTCCCCCTTCTTGACAAATCTTTTCTCTCCTTTCATACATGACATTTTCAAATAAACTATGTCACCAACCTGAAACTCAAGATCCCTTCTCTTTCCATCTGCATAAGATTTCTGACGACTTTGGGCTTTCTTCATCCTCTCTCAAATTAACTGAACTTTCTCTATAGCCTCAAACACCACATTTGATCCTATAAAAGCAGCCTTACCTACCTCAAACCAACCAATAGTTGATCCACATCTCCTCCCATAGAGATCCTCAAAAGAAGCTATCTAAATACTAGAGTGATAGCTATTGTTGTAAGAAACTCAATCAAAGGTAAGTGGTCATCCCAACTACCTTTAAAATCAATGACACATGCCCTCAACACGTCATCTAATTTTTGAATAGTCCTCTCTGTCTGACCATCCATTTGAGGATGAAAAGTCATGCTGAGATGAACTTGGGTACCAAGACCCTTCTGAAAAGCATTCCAAAAGTGAGAGGTAAAGTGATTACCTCTATCTGAAATGATGGACAATGGGACCCCATGCAATTTCACCAACTCCCTAAGGTAAAGTCTGGCATAATCTTTAGTTGAGTACAAAGTATGAAATGGCAAGAAATGGGCTGACTTGGTCATTCTATCGATAATGACCCAAATCGAATCATGCTGACAACCGTACGAGGAAACCCCATCACAAAATCCATATTCACCACCTCCCACTTCTAAGTGGGGATGCTAAATTCCAGAAGCGTACCACCAGGCCTTTGGTGCTCAACCTTAACCTGCTAACAATTTGAACACTTAGTCGCATACCTTGTAATATCTTTCTTCATACCACTCTACCAATAGATTTTCCACAAATCACAGTACATTTTAGTAGCTCCTGGATGGAGGGAGTACCGCGCACCATGCATCTCTACCAATATTCATTGTCTCAAACCATCAACGCACGAAACACATAGCCTGCCTTGACATCGAATCACACCAACTCCCCCTTAGGAGAAAACCTCCATATTCTAATCTCTAACTACTTCCTTTAATTTAACCACACTAGGATCCCTGTCCTGCTTTTTTTCACTTTGGCAATTAATAAAGATTCCACATCATCCTGAACCTACGTACTAACTTCGTTCGAATCAACTAACCAAACTCCTAACCTAGAAAGCTGATGAACATTACGATTTAACTCTTTCTTATCATTCTCAACAGTGGCAACACTACCCATGGACAATCTTCTAAGGGCATCTGCCACCACATTGTCCTTGCTCGAATGATACAACACATTCATATAGTAGTCTTTCAATAACTCAAGCCATCTTCTCTGATGGAGAATTAGGTCTTTCTGTGCGAATACATGTTGTAGACTCTTATGATCTGTGAATACATCAACATGAACTCCATAAAGGTAATGCCTCTAAATTTTTAAGGTAAAGACAACAATGTTCAACTCAAGATCATGGGTCGGATAATTCCTTTTATGGGGTTTAGATAGGTTATAACCTTGCTTCTCTATATTAAAACACAATCCAAACCAACTCTAGATGTATTAAAATATACTACGAACCCATTTGGGCCATCTAGAAAAGTCAAGACTAGAGCGAAAGTGAGTCGAGTCTTCAACTCCTGGAAACTTTTCTCGTAGCCTAGACATGGGGAAAGCAATATAAGAAAACCCTTTAAAAATCCATCAGTAATAGCCAGCCAAACTCAAGAAACTCCTGATATCAAATGGAGAGATGGGTCTAGGCTAATTTTTTACTGCTTTGGTCTTTTGAGGGTCAACTCAATGCCATCACCACAAATGATGTGTCCGAGGAAAGATACTAATCTCAACTAAAATTCTCACTTACTAAACTTATCAAATAAATAATGATCTCTAAGGGTCTGTATCACAACCCTCAGATGGTCTGTATGATCATTCTCACTATAGGAATAGACAAGGATGTCATCAACGAAGACTATGACATACATATCCAAGTATGGCTTGAACACTTTGTTCATCAAGTCCATGAAAGCTACAGGGCATTTGTTAGTCCAAAAAACATAACTACAAATTCAAAGTGACCATACCGAGTTCTAAAGTATGTCTTCAAAATGTCACATTTTCTGACTTTAAGCTGATGATAGCCAGACCTGAGGTCTATCTTAGAAAAATAACTTGCACCCTGAAGTTGGTAAAATAATTCATCAATATTGGGAAGAGGATCTTGATTGTGAATTTGTTTAACTAACGATAATCGATGCACATTCGGAGAGAACTATCTTTCTTGTGCTCGAAAAAGATAGGAGCGCCCCGCAGAGAGACACTGGGCCTTATAAAACCTTTATCTAGGAGGTATTTAAGCTGCTCTTTTAACTCTTTAAGCTCGACCGGAGCCAAAAAATAAGTAAGGATAGAAATGGATGGAGTATCAGGAAAAAGATTAATACCAAATTCCATTTCTCTATCTGCAGGTACCCCTGGCAAATCTTCAAGGAAAACCTCAGGAAATTCTTTGACTACACTGACTGATTTAACTGTTGAAGTTTCAGACTTAGTATCTCTAACTCAAACTAAATAATAGACTCACGCTTTTGACATCAACTATATGGACTTAAGATAAGATATGATATGACCTTTGGAAGACACAGAACTACCTTTCCATTCAAAAACTGCCTCATCAGGAAACTAAAACTTCACCACATGGGTGAGACAATCGATTGATGCATAACATGAATGAAGTCAATCCATTCCCAGAATAATATCAAAATCTACGATCTCTAACTCTATTAGGTCTACAAGAATAATCTTATGGAGGACAGTAATAGAAAACTTTTTATAGACTCATCTGGCAACAACTGAATCACCCACTGGGTAGAAACTGAGAAGGGTTTAGAGAGATTTTCATGACCTACTCCAAAATTTATAGCAACTAATGGAGTCATATAGGAGAGGTTGGATCCTGGGTCTAAATACACATATACATTAAGATGAAAGAAATGAAGCATACCAGTGACAACATCTGGTGAACTCTCCTACTCCTATCGGGATGGTATAGCATAAAATCAATTCTAATGCTAAGTGCCATCGGTAGTAGATGATGTGCCCTGCGGGGCAACTAGGCAACCTGATGGAGCTAGTGTGTTAGTAACCTGATTCTAAGGAATAATATCCCTACTTCCCTGCTTAGCATAAGGACACTCTTTGATTCCGTGGCCCAACTTTCCACACCTATAACAACCCTTTTTGCCTATCAAACATTCACCAGGATGAGTTCTACCATACTTTTCACATGCCGGATAGCTGGGCCTTCCACCCACACTGTTCTGAGACCTGGAATTAGAAGTCTTTCCCAACTACTCCTACTTGGTCCTAGGTGCATGGGCACCGGATGAAAATGGAATTGACACTAATGAATGACCCTGAAACTGTGAATGATTCCCCCTAGACCATGGTTGACGTACTCAAACTATCTAGTTCTAGCCTTTTTATTTCTCTTCTCTCCTTCATTTAACTTTTCTACCTCAATCTATTGAGCAGGTGTCATCAATCTAGCAATATCCATATCCCTAATAATCATGGAAGTCCTACATTTCTTGACTACCAAATCAGATACCCCAGTAACAAACTTACTCATACGAGCTCTAGGGTCAGCTATCAACTTGGAAGCATACTTAGATAACTGAGTGAACATAAGGTAATACTCTTTTACGGTCATAGAGCTCCGCCTCAGGTTCATGAACTTCTCCACCTTAGCTTCTATCATTTCATGTAGAAAGAATCTGACCAGAAATACATTCTGGAACACCTACCAACTCACAGGAGTTGCATCCATGCCTCTACCTTCCTTCCACATAACAACCCAATCATAAGCAACATCTTTCAGCCTATAGGATGCCAACTCTACACTCTCTCCCTTGGTAAGATGCATAATCTAAGTAATCTTTCTCACCTCATCAATGAAGAGTTAAGGATCCCCATCCATCTTTGGCCCATGGAACTCAGGTGGATTCATTCTCATGAAATCACAAATTCTAGCTGCAGCTAGATTACCATTTTACTGAAGTGGGACTACCACCTATTATTTGCCCTGGACATTGGCGTTCACAGCTTGGGCTAACTCCTACAAGGCATCCTAAAATTTAGCATGAGAGATGTTCTTATTCTGAGTATCAACGTGTAGGGGTAGTTGGTCACCATTTTTGCATGCATTAGTTTATCAAGGAGGCATATTCTGTCATTTAAAAGCATGAGCTAAAAACATAGAGACAGCGGTAAGCACGATAGATCATGAAAGAAATGATTTTTCCTAACTAGTCCCGTAGCCTCTTGTTCATAAATGTGGCGTGCTTCACAACCATGATCAAGACTGTACGTAACGCGGCTTGTCTGACTCCCTAAGACTCTTTAAAATGCTAAGCTTTAACACAAAGTTTATAATGCCCCAAAAGTACCCCATGGACGTCACACGATGCTCAAGACTATGAATGGTCCCAAGATAACCCTTTGAGACTACTTAACTTGGAACCTATAAGGAAAGTATACTGACATATATAAAATCTAAAGATAAGCAAATTAATATCTTACCTAAAAATCTTTAACTTGGAAATCCTTAAATAGACACTTTTGTACTTAAAATAGAAATAGTCGGACAAACCACTACTTCTAACTAGAGTGCCACTGGGACAGACCCCCGGCCGATTCGAATATAATAGAAATAAAATAACTAAAAACTCTTCATCAATATCAAAGTCTGATAAACTAGGTCCTCAAACTATGAGGACTCACCTAAAAGTTGGGTTGTAGGTGTGATGCCCGTAATCAATTGTGCTGCTGGAACTGAGTACCAGAACCTATATTATAAGACAATGTAGCACATAGACATATATATCAGTCAGTACCTCTGGAATGTATTGAGTATGTGGGGGTGAATACATAAGTAAAAACGATAACTAAATACTCAAATAAACTTTCAATGATGCATGCTAAGTGTAAATAACTCACCTTGGATATGAATAAAACAAAAGACTACAAGATCAAAATAAAAGATAAAGAAGCATAAGAGTAAATTTTGTGAGCCATGACACTTAGATACTAAAAGGTTTATTTACTATTCTCTCTTAGGGAGGTTCATCTAACCGACATAAACCATATGACCTACCATGGAGTCCAACGTCTTACCCACATTGGGGAGAGTTGTCCTATCCTTGCCATCGAAATAGAACCTTAATCTTAGTGATCACTAAACTTAAACTATATTGGGACTTAAACCTACGGTGGCTTGTAGTTTCTAAGAATTAAAGATACGCTTATCCCTATTCCCTTCTTGGTGCTAATTACTACTCCCATATTACTTATATGCTCATACTTTAAGAAATCCACCTTAAAATAGCATAAGGATTGGTATACTAGAAACCAATTATGCTTTTCTTTGCTTCAAATCATAAGAATGGTAAATATTTATGGATTTCAAGCCTTATTATTGAATCACAAGATCAAACTTTTCTTTTAAACTTAAGCTTTAAATATCATACTCTCTTTCATATAAATTATAATACAATATTATGCTTAAAACTCATTTGAAAATCTTTAAATCAATGCTTCTAATCAAACTCATGGTATTCAAATCATAATAGAAAATCTTTAAGTCAAGACATAATTGGATGAGAACAAATATGCACTTTAATATTTCAATCACTTAATAATTCCGTAAACTCAAAACAAGATAACTTGGGTATGAACCCTGATTGCAAATCATATAACTTAAACTTTAAAACAAGTTTTGGGCACAAGGATGAAAGAATAACCTTGTTCATAAACTCCACATACCTCAATAGCTAGATTCTTGAAGATTGGCTGAACTTGGAATCTTGAACTCTTGGATTCTTAAGAAAAGAAGCTTGGACTTTGTTCTTGGGAAGAGGGAGAGATTTTAGTCGACAATTTTGAGAGAAATGGCAAATAATGCCTCTATGGATGTCCCCAATCATTTTATGGACGACTTGGGTTAAGGTAAAAAGACACAATTTCCCTTTAACGTCTTTAATCAAGAAGCTGGATGTACTACACCAATGCATCGCAACCCTTACTCCGGGGGAGTGACCCTCGCATCGCAACCCTTAATCTAGTAGAGCCACCCTCGCACTGCGACTCTTGCTCTAGTGGAGCCACCCTCACACCGCGGGCCTATTATGAGGGCTCTATGTCTCTGCTATCCAAACGCTCCCCGAATCCCATCTGAAAACCCTGAAACTCTCTCGGGACATGCCTTTAACCTCCTTAAACATGAATCAACTTAAAAACCAATGTCTCAGGGTCGGGAAGGCCAAAATAAAAATCTATAAATTCTTGGGGTCTTGAAATGACTAAGTCCTCAACACTTAGTAAAAATGTCAAGTCTTGAACCCCCTTAAAGCATGCAACTAAGAGCTAAATCGAGCTTAGAATCTTACAGGGTATTACACAGATTCATTTAGCAAAACCCATTACCAAGATTATGAGGTAGATTTTGATTCATCGTGTGAGATTGAGTTTCGCAACATGACTGCTCACACATAAGAAGAGCAAGTTGGAAGATTGACTTGTGTTTGGTCACTTCATTTTAATGTATTTGCATAATGAAAGATTATGACATCAACTCATTGTAATTTTATAGCGGTAGGCATCATGACATAGGGTCCTCAATGCTTCCAACTACTCACATAACAACTTACTATTTAAAGTCACTGTATTTTTAAAAGTTAATTTCCATTATGTTGATAGCATTCGGTTCCAATAGAAAATATGTTACGAAGTGAACCATATTTTTATATCATCTTTGTTAATATAGATTTATTTAGCATAAGTCACTACCAAGATTATGAGGTGAATTTTGAGTCATTTGTGTGAGTTTGAGTTTCGCAACATGACTGCTCACACATAAGAAGAGCAAGTTAGAAGATTGACTTGTGTTCGGTCATTTCATTTTAATGCATTTGCATAGTGAAAGATTATGACATCAACTCATTGTAATTTTAGAGGGGGCAGGCATCATGATATAGGGTCCTCAACGCTTTCAACTACTCACTCAACAAGTTGCAATTTTAAGTCACTGTATTTTTAAAAGTTAATTTTCATTGTGCCGATATCATTTGATTCTAATAAAAAATACGTTACAAAGTGACCCGTATTTTTATATCATCTTATTTTATCTACGAATGCTTTTAGCAAGAGTCATTCTGTATAAAAAAATTGCCAAGATTTTAATATGGATTTTGTGTCATTCGTTCAAGATTGAGTTTTGCAACATGACTACTCACACATAAGAAGAGCAAGTTGGAAGATTGACATGTGTTCGGTCATTTGACATAAGAGATTTAGTGTTTCAAGTACTCACTCAACTACTTGCGCTTTGAATTATTAAAGTTACTTTTCGTTATTCCTAATTACATGATTTATTTCGTTCAACAACAATAATTTCAACACATTATCTATCATAGATCTCACTATACTAATATCGTGTGATTCATAATTTTACTGCCAAATGATAAAAATAAACCTCCCGAAAAATCACATTTTTAACTAACATTAATCTACAGTCATTTAAATGTTTATTAATCCATTACTAAGTTGTCTATAAATATGTGTTGAACATCCATTCCACAGCATGTGTTTCTATTCCTCAAAACATAACAAAAAAATTAAATTCGCAAAATGGAGAGAACACTCTTAAGAGGAACAAATTTTGTAGGGAGGTTACAATTCCCAAGATGTCCTAGAGAAGCTATATGAATAACGCAAAGGGAAGTGCAATGTACTTGAGGATGAGCTCATTAGGCATTTGTACACGTGGAAAGAAAGCGTCTATGTTGAAAAGCTCTACTGAATGAAGTAGATCCCTTGACTAAATCTTTTGATGTCTATTAGAAGATACCTTGCTCTCTCCCTTAGAGGAGACACCGATGATGCTGAACCACAATAGTTCGGGGGGGGAGGGGGGGCAATCAAGGAGAGACAAGCGATGTTTCTTCATGAAGCAGACCAAGAAAGAGGGTGTGTTCTAGGGCTCTAGTGCTCTAGGTAGTTTAGGCCCCCATGTGGTAATTTATGTAGTATTATTAATCTAAGGATTTTTGATAAAAAGTAAATGCAATTTGCAATCTTCTTCCTAATGCTAATAATCTAAAAAATAAATAATTTTTACTAATGCCCGCAAGAGATTACAAAATAAATCTTCCAAATGATTAGGCTTTCATAAATATTATACGTGAAAATTAAAAAAGATAGACATAATTAAAATGGTGTTTAGCTTCTCATTCATTTGCTACTGTTAGACCTAGTCCTCACGGCAAACTTTTCAGTTTCAGAGTTTTTATTTCAAATTAAGAAAGATTTATTCATTTTTCACGCAATATCAAGTGAGTTGATGCATAGACTCTATTTTAAATCAGTTTGTTATAATATCAAGTTGAGCATTGAACTTACCAAATTTGATTTGTTCTGTAATTCAATTATTATTTCTTATACTCTTTACTTTAGGGTTTAAATAATGTCATACCTAACCAATCCCATTAGGTTGAGTGCATTAAAAATACAAAAAATGATTACTCTATAAAAAAAATTGATAAAATCTAAGTTGTTTCTCTTAATGTAAAAGAATTAAAAATATAATGATTTCTTATATGAAAACTAAATAATTGTAACGCCCCGGAAAACGGGTCCCGGAGCGTCACACGGTGCTTGAGGCTATGAGTAGCCCCAAGCTAACCCTTTGAGCCATTTTCATTCAGTTCAATACAAATCAACGGGGTTTCCATAAATAACCCTTAAATATCAACAGAGTAATCATCATCCAAGAGTAAAAGAATTTCAGAAAGATAACAAAATATGACTTATTAGTCAACTCCCAACATCTATACTAGTCTGACAAGCCTCTAAGAAAATCAATAAAACCAGCAAGCCATTGACACATGCCCCAACTGACTCATACTCAGTTATCAAATGTAAACGATTCCGTGAAACCAACATCAGACATCATATCCTCGGAACATGAGGACTCACTTGACAGAGAATGTAGAACAGCGTGCCTGAAGAATCACTGTCAAACCTGGAACTGAGCACCTGAACCTACATTCCGAGAAAATGCAGCCCATACCCGAAGATGTGGGTCAGTACCATGGAAAGGAATCGAGTATATGGGGTGTATGCAGTTTTATAAACATCCTCATCATAAATATTTATAAGAAATATGCAGGATGTATGAAAGACTCACATAGACCGAAGAAAATCATCATAATCATGAGAGGATGAAATAAGTATAATAACACATGTGAGTCATCATATAATTTGTCAATCACTTTCAGTTCATCAAGAATATCAATTCTCATAATGTAAATATCATTTAAATCTTTCGAAAGAATAACCTTTACAATTTCACTTTCAAATCACTTCACCATTCACCATAGATACAAGGAAACACACACACACTGGGAGATCCTATAACCGACATAAACCATGTGAGCTACATGGAGTCCAACGTACAACCCACGTTGGGGAGAGCCGTCCTATCCTTGCCATCGGAGTAGGACTATTGATATCATATCCACAAAAACTAGTGATCACTATATAAATCAGCCTCAGGCTCACTCCTACGGGGGCACGTAGTTCTAGGAAAGTAAGGTCGCTTTATACCTCTCACTCGGTGCTAAAGATTTCTCCCGTACTTAGCTCAAATCATTTCAAAGACAATCCACAACAAAACAATTTCAGAAATATATAAATATACATCGGGAGTCATCATGCTTTCCATCTATCAAAATAAACCACGTTGTGGATTTCTTTCACACTCAAGTTCAAAACAACTCCATTAAGACCAAAAGGTCAAATCATTCAAAATATCTCAAATATTCAACATAAACATTCTTATAACACACACTTTCTCAAAAAAACACAATTTCCAATGAGGATTCACGACCCAAATATCAAAATCATGATAAATATCGTTCAAGATTCATGCTTTATATCTCCACACATGTAAATTCATCTTTCAAAATCATAAACATCAAGATTTCATAATAATCATCATAAGATATGGGTTCATGCTTAA
>NC_061122.1:207326229-207343904 GCF_002878395.1 Capsicum annuum | reverse complement strand
GAATGATGAACTTTAGATCGATACTCATTTTTGAGATGTTAATCGTGCCTTTGAATGATGGTTCTTGGAGTTCTTGAACTAGGAACTTGGAATCTTGAATAAATTTGCAGAATTAATGGTGAACTTTAGAGGTTCTTGAAGTTGGATGTGGGAGCTTAGGGTTTTCTTTTTGAGGGAATTTGATGAAATATAACATATAATGCTTCTAATAGGCTTTAATATAGGGTTTGGACGGATTTTGGGAGAGGAGAAATGACCAAAACGCCCCTAAAAATTAAATAATTCTCGAATCTGTCCTTTGGTGGACTGTTTTTATAGTCTGAAGTAGATCAACCATAACGTTTTACTTCGATATCCAAATTAAATGAAACCAATTTCATTAAAAAGATGACTCTCATATCTTTTCGTTGATATATAGTATCTCACCCAGATCATTGTGTACGAGGAGTTATGATCGTTTGAAGTTGACCCAAAAATTCACTTTTGATAGGCTGAAGTAGATCGACCATAACTTTTTGCTCCGATAGACAAATTTGATGAAACCAATTTCATTGGAAAAAGGACTCACAGAGATTTCCGTTGATATATATTAGATCACCTAGATCATTATGTTCAAGGAGTTATGATCGCTTAAAGTTGGAGCAAAAATACGCCAGGCCTCAGTACTTTTTCCTGCACGTTTTACTGTTCACTACTATTCACGGTTCGATTGGAATGTTCATAACTCGTCGCTCGGGTGTACGTTTTGGATGATCCATATATCATTGGAAATCTTATTTGATACTCTACACAATGGTGGGTCATAATCTAAGACATTCCACACAAAAATTTATAATTCATTCTAGAAGATAGAACCCGACACGTTTACGCACAAAATTTCAACGAAAAATTTTCCAGGGTATTACAATAATTCATTAAGTCATGCATTCAGAAACCAACACATAATATAAATAAAAAAATAAATTCCTTGATACATCTTCCAAAGAAACGAGTAGCATGAAAAAAAGGAGGTTCCAACTACACAGAATTGGTGTTGCTTAACTTGAAGGACGAAGGAAGTTATCTTAATCCATGTAGAAGCGATCAGACATTCACCTTACAAGCAAATCTAACCTCTCTACACAACCATCAACCTAATTTCTCATGGACTCTGGACGGAACTCTGACCTCCTCAGTTGTTCTTCTAGGTCAGAAATTTTTTATAGTAGTTGTGCGGTATCATATTGAATGCCATTAGAAATTTCTTCAGTAGGCTGGACATGAATACAAAATAGAATTGGTAGGGCTAAACATAAATACAAAACATGTTAGGATTAAAAGAATGGATGATAGTTTCAATTCATACCTTCATATCTTTACCAACTACAACTGAAATATATTTCATTGTATTGATAAGGTTAACTAAATGATTTCCTATGTGGTCATAGTTTTAATAAAGACACGAACTATCAATCTAGGTATTAATGCTTTTGGTTAGCCCAAGAACACCTAACCAATGGTAAAGTGTCTTAGGAAGTCAAACCTAACCATGAACTATTCATTTTTTTTTTGTTATCCTCCTTAATTTAGGGTTTAAAGCCAATCAAACCTAACCAATTCCATTAGGTTGAATGCATTGAAAATACAATACAAAACATGATTACTATACCAAAAAATGTGTACATTGATTACTAAGAAGAAAGAAATTTAAGAGTGATTCTATGACAAATGTCTGATGAGAAACCTCAAAAATAATTAAGAAGACAAAATAAATCTGAATCATTGAGATCAAATGTTTGAATTATCAACAAAATAACTATAACAAATTACTTAAATTTTCTCACGTATTTTTTGTTTAAATCTCTTTACTGTTGATGATCTTTTAAAACAAATACAAAAAGTAACTACAAAAAATAATGTAAAGATTTAGTAAAGAAAATATATGAGTTTTCAAAACCCTTTATTAAAGATTGGAAATTGTTCAAAGTTCATTTTTTAACAAAATTCATTCTTCCACTTATCTTAAGACAACTCAAACGTTAGCATTAAAATGGAGGAGAACAATTTCATTCCATTGTTCAAAATTAAAATATAAATATTAATTGACATCAAATAAATAAATCGTTTGTATAAACATATACAACCATATAAGCAACCTTTGATTACAAAGTAAAAAATTGAGCAACGTGACACATATTCCTTCAATTTTCAACATTCAAAGCTTTCTAAAGGTGACCCATAGCCCACCAAACACCCATGACACTTTGAATATACAGGGTCTTTCAACCCATCTGCCTCTTTCAACATCCAAGCCTCTTTCAATCCTCAACAAAGTTATGAGAAAGTGGGCCTACTTCTTGCATTGAGCACTCAGCTTCATGACATCAAAATAGAGTTTGATACCTTAACTCGATGCATGGAGATTTTTTAGCGTAAGCATGATGCCATGATCAACATGGAGAAAATGATGGACAGAATTATGATGCCGCCTCCAAGATCTTCCCTTTCACCTCCAACTTCCTCCGTCGCACCCCACCCTCTAAAGAGAAAATAGAATTTTGTAAATAAATTTTTAATGTTTTAATGTTATTTTAACTTTGTCGTCTTAATGAAATTTATCATTATATTTCAGTTTTATTGTCTAATTCGTATAAGTAGACGATAAGTCATTTATCCTATCCATCGAAGACTTAATGTAACTTCAAATATAAATTTTGCAAATAATAGAAATTTCACAAAAATGAAAATCAAATACTTCATTAAGGCATGGATTCAAAACTTAACACATAATAATAAACCGTTGGAATTAATGCTTTTGATTTGCCCAAAAATGTCGAACCAATCACATTGCGGAAAAAAGCTTTGTTATACTAATAGTTGTCTACATTGATTACTAAAAAAAAAAACAAATGAAGAGTCATTCAATTACAAATGTCTGATGAAAATTCTCAAAAACTATGTCCAAACCATTGAGATCAAATGTTTGAATTTTCAACAAAATAACTACGACAAATTACTTAAATTTTCTCACGTATTTTTTTTTTCAAAAGTCTTTTTACTATTGATAATCCTTTAAAATAAATACAAAAAGTAACTACACAAAATAAGTTAAATAATTATTAAAGAAAATGTTTGAGTTTTCAATTTCTCTTTATTAAAGGTTGGAAATTGTTCAAAGTATATTTTTGAGAAAATTTCAGTCTTCCAAACTAAGTATTAATTATTTTAAACGAAATAAATGTCTTGAAAATATGATAGTTTCTTAAATGCTTTGACCCTTGGAACAACCACAAAATTTATTACCTTAGCTTTCACTTATTTTCAAAATCTTCTATGCTCTTCTATTTAAATCAATCAATAGGAGATGATCATCCATAGAATAACAATCAAGAATTGCGAATGAAAATGAGCAACCAACAAAATAATTTTATAACTTCCAATCCAGGAAACTCTTTCACCCTCCAATACTTTTGTGCTCCCCCTAATCCACTCTTATTATTGGATTCTCATATGACCGAAGTCAGAATACAACTTGATGCGTTGAGTAGAAGTATGGACAGTTTTGTCCGCAAGAAGGACCTGCTTATAATTTATATAAAAATAATGATGAATAAAATGATGAAGCCACCTCCACCAATCTCCAACCCAGAAATCCCATCAAACAGATAATTTTCAACTTTCTATGTTCATATGTTTTTATGTTTTTATGTTAGAATAATAGTCTTTAAAGGTATCTTTTTCTTTCATCGTTATGTAGTATTATTAGTTTAATTTTTAATGAAAAGTGTGTGCTAACTGCAATCTTCTTAGTGATGCTAATAATTCAAAAATCAAAGGATTTTTACTATTACCCGCAAGAGATTAGAAAATAAATCTTCCAAATGACTAGGCTTTCCTAAATACTATACATAAAAATAAAATAGACATTCTTAAAATATAGTGCTTTAATGTTTTAGCTTCTCTTTCTTTAGCTAGTCTTATACTTTTTCCCCGGTGAACTTTAGAGATTCGGAGTGTTTTATTTAAAAATAAGCAAGAATTAATCCTCCTTTACACAATTTTAAATTTCAAGTGTTGAAAAGAATTGAACCAAGTAACTTGATGCTTAGAGACTCTATTTTCAATTTATTTGCTATAATATCAAGTTGACAATTGGACTTTCGTAATTTGGTTTTACTGCATTTCAAATTTTTTTGCTTATCCTTATTACTTTAGTGTTTAATGTCTATCAGGCCTAACCAATCAATCTCATTAGGTTGAGTGCATTGAAAATATAAAAAAAATATTTAGTTATATCAATAAATGTCTACATTGATTACTAAGAAGAAAAAAATTGAAGAGTCATTCCATTAAAGTTTGATCAGAGCAAATTAGCAATAATGCATAAGTTTTAATTAATGTATGTGGATCATCATAACGTAATATTGAACAAGATATATGTTCAGTTATTGTACCTTTTATTAGCCTTCAAATCATGTATGAGGATCAGAAGCTTTTTGTGATCCAGATAAATATCAAGATTGAAAATAACAGCGAACAAAAATTATGCGTATCAAAAGTTAAACAAACATAGATAAACAAATATTTTATAAAAGTATCGATGAATTTATACAAGTTCATAACTTTAAAAAAATATAGTAATATGAAGTGTATCCTTCTAAGTTCAAATTCTACGCCCCTCTTCATCTTCAACCTCTACTTCCTCTAGAACATCTACTTCTATGCTCCTTCCTCCATTTTCATCATCCGACTGGACGTTCATATTTACATTATATCATTCATTTGGTTGAATATCCCCGCCCTCAACGGTTGCAGCCTTCTTGTTATTAATAGGATCTCCCTAATTATTATGAAATTCCAGCTGCAGTTGTAACTGGTTCATTCGAGCAATAAGTTTGAAGAAGATAAAAGGTGATCGAAGACATACTTTCATATCTCTTCAAAGAAAAAATTTGCAATCATGGAGGCCCTGCAATATTAAATAAATTCATTAAAATATGAAGTAAGAAGGAAAAAAACTAAACACAAAAGATGAGTTTAAATTAAATTTTGAACAAACAAATTACACTATATAGTGAACAAGTCCAACACTGTCTTTGGGGATTTCGAGCATTCCAACAAGTCTTCACCGACAACACCTAGTCGTGGCCGCACCTCATCTCCAAGTCATGACATGGATCATTGTCATCCATATATACTTGCGATAAGTTTGCTATTTTTTTGCTCTTAGATGTGACCAGCCTTGCTAAAGTTATTAAACAAAGGAGATTAATAGAAGGAAGGAAGGAATTAAAAAAATGCATCTCATTGAAAAGAGATTTAAAAATAGAGAAGGAATTTCAAAGGAATCCCCAATTAATTAGGCATGCATGGGAAGGGATAGGGTAATTAATTAGGATTGCATGGGGAAGGAGCAATTATTTTGTTAGAAGTTCAAATTCAGGTCACAAATATATGCATTAACTAGGTTGGACATTAAGTTTGTTTTTGGTATTGAAAAAAGTGTGCAGGAAATTGTCAACAAGTCGACTAATCAAATTATCTTAATATCCTACTTAGAGGGGTGCTATTGTTATGCCTCCTTACTTCTTTGGTTTTGAAATTAGAAATTTATAATTAGGTAAAATAAAGTCTAGTTATCTGCTATCTGTTATATTATATATTATTTGTTTTTGTTGACCTTTGAATATCATATTATCTGTCATATAAATGTATGTTTCTTAATGATTCTTGGTAGTTCTACTCTTTTCAATTCTTTAATCTAAAAGTTTAAATTTTTTAATTGATGACCTTTAATGCTTCTTTTCTTCTGTCTACAGGTAGCTATCGTGTGTGACTGTTTTGTAATAATTAGAATAACAAGGGGATTATTGTAATTTGCCATCAATTTCAGAAGAGTTAGACGATCACTAATCAATACAACTAATGCTATGTAACTAGAGATTCAGACCATTAAATAATTGATTTAATCAACTTCAAAATAAGGAAGAACCAATGTATTGCAATAAAAAGGCAAAAATTAGACAAACAAAGATTGGAAAAATTATTTGTAGTGACATATATGGAATATTCTTAAACATTACAGCAGTAGAATTAGAAGCATTCTTATGTCTCCAATTTATAGGCATCACATCGTATTTCGCCAGCCCATAGATCCTTGGCCACTTCTCTTAACAAACAGCTTTTCTTTCATTAGCCTCCACGTGAACTCCTCCAAACTGAACCCTCACTTAAGCTACTTCCTCTTCCAAAGTCACCTCTTTTTACGTTGTATTTCCTGACAAAAACTTCATCCTCCTCACAATCATCCTTACACTATAGAAGCTACACAATTGTCTTTCATAATTTCTATAGTGTAAGGATGATTATGAGGAGGACAAAATCTTTCACAACATAAATAGAGGTGGATTTGGAAGAGGAAGTAGCTCAAGTGAGAGTTTAGTTTGGAGGAGTTCATGTGGTGACTGATGAAAGACAAGTTGTTTGTTAAGAGCAGTGGCCAAGGATCAATGGACTAAAGAAACACAATGTGATGCCTATAAATTGAAGACATAAGAACGATATTAATTCTACTACTATAATGTTCAAGAATATTTCATATATGTCACTACAAATAATTTTTCCAAACTTTGTTTGACTACTTTTTTCCTTTTTTATTCCAAGATATTGGTTCTTACTGATTTGAAAGTTTATTAAATTAATTATTTAGTGATCTAACTGTCCAGATGCTTATCATTATTTCTGTTGATTTGTGATCTTCTAACTCTTTGAAATTTGATGGGGAATGACAAGAATCCCCTTGTCATTCTAATTGTTACAAAACAGTTACATACAATTGCAATAGTGGGGGTTAACTTATTTAAGAAACCAAATTGAGAATACCTTTTCCATCTTTTAAGGTGTCTTTTTTGAAATTTTACAAGATCAACAATATATTCCTATCCTCTATGATGCATAATGAGGCTGAAAATCTCATCCCCCGTATAATAAAATTACCTATGATTTGATTAAATGTGATACTCCAATTTAAAATAAGACAGTCATAATAATCAACAAAGTTTAATAATACGACATAAATAGAGTAGGTTCAAAAAGATCATACATTAGCATAGGATTAAATATGATAAAAATTAAGGAAATGGAACAACCTACTACAAAAATTGATGACTTTAGGATGATTACTTACATTTGTAGTATCACCTCTGCGGCAACCTCTACTACCACGCATACCACCTCTTCTACTTTCTCTACCACCCTATCTCTCATCACTACTCCTATTTTGACTACTTTTTCCCTCATTATATACATTATTATAGTCGAAACCCTATCTCCTACCATCTCTACGAAAGGCGTTTTGGCGTGAAGATCTATTTCTGTTGATCTGAGGCTTTCCACGTGAACGAACTTCCCTTGGATTTCTTATGAATATTGCATCATTATCAGATTCAGAATCAGGATCGTTAGGGACAACCATGTCACCATCCCAGTCCAAGTATGCTTTGAAACGAGCTTTCAAAACATTCTTCAAGTCCCTACATTTAATATCATTATCCAAAGCAATGTCGCAGTTTCTATCGAACCATTTATTAGTGCATTATATTTTTGGTACTCGTCCATTGTTGTTGGGTACCCTCCTGGGAAAAATTTACTCGAGTGTGGGTGGGTGGACTATGTTTCTTCTCCAGCAATGCAGTATATATCTTTCATGAAATAGGCAAATTGTTTTGAAGGTCATCGTCCTCAAAATGTGACAACACCCAATTCCTTCACTTTTAAAGGTCTCACAATTACATTTAATATATTGATTGGCTAGACGATACTCCATAGAGTAGACAAAATTCTCTCTGTGATAATCACTTTTATCAAAAAATTTGTCACATTGTATATCTCAACTCTCTTCACCGCATCGAAATTGACTTGCCTTTATATTTCATAGTGACATAGCCTTGGAACATGCACCCTGAAGAAATTATAAATAGCGTGAGTGTAGTGGGTTTGAATTTGCATATCCCAATCGAACTCGAAGGTAGGTCGTGTAAGTTGCTTTCTTTTTTTAGCTTGACTCTTCATTTCTTTCTCATATTTATACCTGAAGGCTACCTCATACTGCTCAACAAATTACTTTAGAGAGCTTCAACTAATGATTTAGCCATTAAAGAAGGAGTGCACTGACTCACACCTTTGCGTGGACACTGTTAGCCCAAAAGTAGTGATTGAGAAATACGAGAACCCATTTAAACGGCTCTGAATAAAGATGTTGGAACCAAATTCTTCCACCCACATCATATTCTTCAATGAAAGAATGTCATTTGTCCTCAAATTCAGAAATGGTAATGCTGTTAAAGATGACCGCTTTGAAATAAACCTTGGCTTGCTTATAATTCCTCACCCCCTTAGCTTTACAGGTAGCTTAGTCAAGATGTGCCAAATGCAATACCTGTGGATAGTATTTGGCAGCACCTCAAGAAAGATTGCCTTCATACTCTCACATTGGTTTGTGAGGATAGCCGTTGTAGACGTTTCACCCAGGGGCAGGCCCACTATGGTTCAAGTGGGTTCATATGAACCCACTTTATCAAAAAATTATACCATATATATATGTATATATAATCAGTTTTTATAAAGATAAAAGTATATATATTTCCGTTTGAACCCACTATAAACAAGTTAAGTGGCTAGTCTAGTGGAAGGGGGATCAAATCCTAAAATAGGCATCATAAGTTCGATCCCCTGCAACAGCAATTTTCTTTTTTTGTTGTCTTTTTTTCAAACACAAACAACCCCTTTTTTGGTTTTAACCTTTAAGCAACAGTAAAGCAGCAGCAACACGCTAATTTAATATATTCTAGGTAAAAAAAAAAGTTTAATTTTCAATATTTTTTTTAAAAATATGTTAATTCTCCAATCCTTAATTCCCTTTTATTCCCCATTCCCTACAACATAAACAAAAACAAAACAAAACAAAAATCCTATAGCCTTCAAGCAAAAAAAAAGGTCAATCTCACATCAATCAAGAAATTTATCAAGTTTGTTCTTTGCTCTTTATTCTCTACTTTTAATCTTTTATAGATATTAAATTATTCCGGTTATTTTTTATTTCTTCAACTTAAAAAAATTCTTTCTACTTAAAATTGAAGAAAATCACAATTGATTTTCTCTTCAATTTTAGTTACTTTTTTACAAATTTCTAAAATTCAAATACTTACAGTAACTCTTACTAATCTAATGAGACGTTTAATTCGGCAATACAAGTTCTAAATTCAATGAAGAGATATTTTGCTCTGGTATCGTCAAAGTTGCCGCAATCAAGTTCATCCACTCAAAATACTCCTCGCGTGAAAGAGAACTTGAATCAAGTGGAAGAAAATCATCATTCTGCTAAAAGAAAAAAACAAGGAGTAAACTTGAATTCTTTACCGGAAGATCCAAAAGAAAGAAAATCCATTTGGGAATATCATTTGAATGATTGTGATGAGATTAGGCGAGCATATATTCAAAGAGGTCCTCATCAACCTCGAGTTCGAGAGTTTCCTCAAAGAGATATTTCTAGATTAAAACGTCGTTTTAATCGTAAATGGTTTAAAATATATCATGATTGGTTGGAGTATAGTGAAATTAAAGATGCTGCTTATTGTTTATGTTGTTATTTATTTCAAGATGAAAGCATTCATTAAGGTGGAGGTGAAGCATTTTCAAGTATAGGATTCAGAAGTTGGCACAAAAAGAAAGGATTAGATACGCACATTAGAGGGCGGAACAGTGATCACAATAAGGCAAAGAAAAAGTGTGAAGATCTAATGCGACAAGAATAATCAATTGAAGCCGCATTTCTGAAGCCATCCAATCAAACCAAACTTGAATACAAAATTCGTTTACAAGCTTTTGTTGATGTGGTAAGACTCCTTTTGAATCAAGGATTGGTATTTCGTGGACATCGTGAAGATGAATCATCATTGAATAAGGGTAACTTTCTTAAAATTCTTTCATGGTATGCAAGTCAATGTGATAGAATTAGAGATCTTGTGTTGAAAAAGGCTCCAAAATTAATCAATTGACTTCTCATAAAATTCAAAAGGATATCGCCACTATATGTAAACTTGAAACAATTAAATCTATTATGGAGGATCTAAATGGTGATTATTTCTCATTGTTAGGAGATGAATCTTATGATGTGTCACGTAAGGAACAAGTGGCAATTGTTTTGTGTTATGTTGATGGTGGGGGATCTGTTGTGGAACGATTTATAGGGATTGTCTATGTTCATGATACTAGTGCTTTATGTTTAAAAGAAGCAGTTGTTAACTATCTTACTCAACATTCTTTGAGTTTATCTTGTATACGAGGGCAATGCTATGATGGAGCAAGCAATATGCAAGGGCATCTAAGTGGCCTTAAAGTTTTGATTCAGCTCATGCAATTCATTGTTTTGCTCATTAACTTCAGTTGACTCTTGTTGGTGTATCTAAAAAATGTCTACAAGTTGGAGAACTTATTTTGTTGATTTCCAATGTATTAAATGTAGTAGGAGTTTCTTTTAAACAAATGGATGAACTTCGACAAAATCAAGCAGAAAAAGTTCAAGAGCCACTAGATATAGGTGAGATTGAAACTAGTAAGGGCTTGAATCAAGAACTTAGTCTTGCTAGAGCTGCTAATACTCGTTAGGGTTCACACTATAAATCATTTAAGAACTTTATTAGTATGTTTGGTTCTATTACTGATGTCCTCGATACTATTGTTGTTGATTCTGAATCTGTTGGAGAAAAAGTTAGGGTAACAGGATATCTCAAAACTTGTCAAACGTTTGAGGTTGCTTTCATATTACACTTAATGAGAGATATTTTAGCAATCACAAATGAGCTTAATGAATCCTTACATAAGAAAGAGCAAGATATTGGAAATGTTGTTCTACTTGTTAAAGTGGTAAAGAAACTATTGCAAGATTTACGAGATGAAGGATGGGATCTACTTATCAAAAATGTATCGGCATTTTGTGTCAGGTATGATATTTTGATACCTAATTTTAATGATTTTTATGTTAATTTTGAAAGATCTCGATGCAGAGTTGTTGATTATACTATCTCACATCACTATCGCGTGGAAGTATTTTTTAAGATTATTGATTGACAACTTCAAGAACTCAATGATCGTTTTAATGAGGTGAGAACAGATTTGCTTATTGGGTTGCTTGTTTGAATCCTATTGACTCATTTTCTAATTTTGACATAAATAAAATATTAAGAATGGCTGAATTATATCCTGATGATTTTGGTGAAAATATAATGGTTACTCCCACGAGTCAGCTAGAAACTTATATTGTTGATGTTCGTGATGTTGATGAAAGGTTTTCTAATCTAAAAGGACTTGGTGACCTTTTTGAGGAACTAGTTAAGACAAAAAAATACTTTAATTATCCTCTTGTGTTTCGTCTTGTAAAGTTTGCATTGCTCCTGCCGGTCGCCACTACTACAGTTGAAAGAGCCTTTTCGGCAATAAAGTTGATCAAGAATGAATTGAGAAATCGAATGGATGATGGTTTCATGAGCAGTTGTATGGTGCCTTATGCAGAAAAAAAATATTTAATACTGTTTTTATGAAAGTATCATGAATAGGTTTCAAGAAATGAAAACTTGTAGGATAGTATTGTAATAATATGTTTTAGTTAATTAAACTTCGTTTTGCTTTATTTGTTGCGTATTTATTTTTTATATATTGAACCCACTTGGTGAAAAGTCTGTGTCCGCCACTGGTTTCATCCATGATCACAAGTTAAGTTTTGAATACAAACATATATGTATCGATGTCCTCACTTGTGATCAAAGCACATCCCTAAAGTATGGATTGGTTGTGATGATTAACATAAATGAATGAAGCAAATGGCATGCACAATTGATTCACGAGGTAGGTTGTATCGAAACATATGACATCATTGAAGTCGCAGTAGGTTGCCTTGCAATGTGTAGGCGCCCATATAACATTCTGAAGTCTCCCAGTATTGTCAGATTCTATAAAATAAAATAAAAAATTCATCCTTACCCTTGCATTTCCAAAAAGAATTTGTGTAATGCGGCAGCATCGCTGGAAAGTGTTTAAAGCCTCTATTGCTGAAGAATGTAGTTTCGACAGTCCTTGGAGGTGAACCTCATTCTTTCCAGGCCTCCAGCTTCGACTTTCAAGAGTCTTATGCTCTTTGAAGGCCTTAGACCTGCAATGTCGTGTGCTATAAGACTTCTCTTCAAAGTCCTACTCAATTTTCTGTGCAAAAAACATGACAATGTAGGATCCAATTCATGATTGTGCTCTAAAATAACCGTTGTCACCATGCATGAACCATCAGTCATCAAATGACAGTTAACTCTAGCTTTGCAATCTATCCTTTTGCTTTGATTTCTAGCTTTTGATTTTCGGCACTTATCACACCCAAATGTCACATACTTTATTTGACCACCTATTTTTTTAGCTCTTTTCTTAACAACGTCAAAACCAGTCAATCGACTGTGTTCTTTGTAAAATACGAAGGCGGATTGTACACTATGAAAAGACATATCTACAACAAGGCCTGCGGTATATTAGGCGTCGGTGCAACCATCATCATGCATTGAGACTTCATTTTCTTCAACACCATCATCTTGATGATTATATTCTTCACCGTCGGAAACACTTAAATATTTCTCTTCATCTGATTGATGAGACCTATTCATCTTCTCATCGATCAAGTTTTGAAGGTCTTTGTCGTCACTGTTCAAATGTCGATCTGGACCATTACCAAAACCACTATATGAATCTTTATCATTTTCATTATCATTATGGAGCAAACTATCACTATCCTCCAACCCCAAAACGTCATTTAATATTACTCTTAATTGGCTATTTTCATCATTATGATCCATTACGCCACAATTATATGAAAAGCTCGGAATAATTAATGAGAAAGTAGAATGAAATAGTTGAGTAGTCTATAAGAGTAAAGTAAAGAGAGTATAAAAGAAGTTTGTTGTGAATTAAAAAAAAAAAAAAAGTCAAAGGTGATTTTGCATTTTAGAGGGGAAAATGGGTGATTTTGGGATCTAAAGGGCATTGAAGTCTTTTATACTTCATTGGAGCCAATCAAGCCAAAATCATTCGAGTCATTTAGGAGCACCCTTAAAGAAATACTTTATATTTTTGTCAAACACCTTTTAAATTAAAAAATGTTTGAAAGTCAAAAAGCATTCGAAAATAAGCAAATAGAGTATAGGAAATCCTAAATACCAACAAAAAAAAATGGAGAAAAGGTTTACCCAAAAAAGGAAAAAAAGACAAAAAAAATAAAAATAAAGGCTCTTGAGGTTAAATTCCAAAACTATTACTCAAGCATTTGGGTAACCCAGCATAAACGTAGTGGCATAATCGTCAAACAATTGTTACTCAATAATCAAAAGATCTGTATTTGCTGTAAAACACAAGCCTCTAGGGATTCAAGAATTGGAAATCTGTTTTCTTCTCTCTTCCAATTTAACCTACAAAAATTATTAGCTTATTTACCCCCAACCCCACCACCACACCACGCCACGCCACCTCACACCCTACACCCAAAACCCACCATAAAAATTGCTCCTTTTTTATTTATATATATACAACAAATCCATCTAATTACTTTTGTGAAAAAATTGATTCTTGATTCTTGTTTAGAACAAAGATAGTTTTTTTTAATCTTTATAGTCGTAGTGTTCGGCCAACTTTTGCACATCTTAGACTAAGTCCGCAGGATGGAGGAATCAGAAAAGAGAAAGGAAAGGCTAAAAGCTATGAGAATGGAAGCTTCACAAAGTGGAGATTACAATGAATCATCTGTTGGTTATGGTGGTCTTACAAACCCTTTAATTGATTCTCCTTGTGACAAAGTTGAATCTTCTGGCATGCCAAGGCCAAGATTTGACTATTACACTGACCCCATGTCAGCTTTTTCTGCGAATAAAAGGAGTAACAACAATGTTACCACTCAGGTTTCTCAGCAGTGTTATACCCCTCCAAGTAATTTCAGTTACTTTAATGAAGCTTTTTTTTTTTTTTACTTTGAAGTTACTAACTTTGTGCAAATTATGTTGTTATGTGTAGCTTCTTGAATATTTTGTCAATATATCTGATTTTGTGTGACAATACTAGTTATGGATTGGTTGGAGGATATAAGAATAATACCGAATAGGATATATTAGTAATGTTGAGATTAGTTATGCTGGGGCTAATACTAGTTAGGGGTGGTGCTAGTGTGTATAAGAATAATATCGAATTCGGGTGTATTTGTAATGTTGCGATTAGTAATTGTGGGGTTAGTTATGCCGGGACTATTTCTTATCCACTGTACTGTTTGATTTAGTGTATTAATAGCAGTTCTGTCATTACCCATGCTTATCCATTTATTAATAGTCCATGTATTGCTAATACTATGGTTTGCTATGTATTAGTTATACATCCTATAATATGGAATAGGGTGTATTAGCTATACTTAGGCTAAAAATCCTACCAAACAAAGGATTAAATAATACCCTAAGGAATACATGTATTAGATTCTCTAATACATCCTACCAAATGACTCAGTTGAGATATTGCCTTAGAAGACTACATATAGCCTACCTTAACTGATTTGGTTTGAAGCATAGTTGATTGATTAGGGAATTGAATCATGTGATTACGGTAATCTCCAACTAGTTTTGGTGCAATGGGCTTGGAAGTGAAAAATGAGAAGTGAAGTGCACAGTTGATTGAAGTAAAAAATTACAAACATATATCGATTTAGTGCACATGATAATCAAAATGCAAGTACAATTTCTAGTAACATCCAATATACAATGACGTGAATTGAATTCCTCATAGTAATCATTAACAATAACATGGTAGTGGTCTGGGGAGTGCAATTGCTAGAGCAAGGGAGAATTAAGAGTAGTGATTTCAGGAAGACAGCTAGAAACACTACTATATTGACTCTAGTTACTACTGTAATTTCAACCAGAGCATCAAAAAATATTTTCAATATGAATAACTTTTCTTTTTTAGTTAATCAATCATTAAAAGGAATAATTTGTAGTTTCTAATTTCATGTTGTACTAAGAGAAGAAAGAGAAGCAAAATTGCAAAAGAGAAAACCAAAATAAGAAGTATAGGAAAAAGAGAACTTTCGAAGCGGGAACTTCAAAAGAAGGAAGAAGGGTGTAGCATAATGGTCAATGAAGGGGGTTGAAAACTATGAGTTCTCAAGTTCAAATCCCAGAGGAGGGAAAACATTTTAAGTGGTTTCTTCACGTACCCTGTGGAATGAGTTGAGGTGGGCATAAGTTAGATCGGACACCAGGGAAGAAGGAAGAACCACGTTTATGTGGGTTATATGGATGGGGAAGGAATAAGATAGTTATTGGAAGGATCAAAAGTTTGTGCGTGCCTCTAATTTCTTTTTGGTGCATACATGAGGTTCTTGTTTGTATAGCTGAGTGTTCAACCTTCGTATCATACTTTTGTCTAGGTTTCTCTACCTTTTGGTATGCTCATAGTTGGGATTCCCCCAACATTAATAAAAGGACAAAGTAAATCTGTTTGAAAGTGTTAAAACATAAAGTAAATCAATTACAATAAAATTTAAATAGCTCTAGAATATGCATTACAAAATTGAGGAAAAGGAAGAAGATAAGGACAATTGAAAGTACACTTGAACACAGATGAGTTACAACAACAACAACAAACCCAGTGTATTCCCACCAAGTGGGGTCTGGGAAGGGTAAAATGTACGCAGTCCCTACCGCTACCTCCGAAGAAGTAGAAAGGTTGTTTCCGATTGACCCCCGGCTCAAGATAAAGAATAGTTAACAAGGTCATAGTAATACATGAAACAGGATGGGTGGCATAACCGAAATAAGAAATAAGAAATAATAAAAATAGAAATAAGAGAGACACGAAAATAAGAAATAGGAAATAAGAAATAAGAAAAGGACACCCACCTAGTAGTATCATACACTAGCGGCTCCTTTTAATGGACACAGTCCTAGGATTACTAACCTGGCTACACAAGAGCTCCCTAACTACTAGTCACAAACCACACACGTACTAGCCTTCTACCCTTATCCGCGACTTCCACTCCTTCCTATTTAGGGTCATATCCTCAGTAACCTGTAACAACTCCATGTCATGTCTAATCACCTCTCTCCAGTATTTCTTCGGCCTACCTCTACTCCTCCTAAAACCATCTAAAGCTAGCCTCCCACACTTACGAACTGGGGCATTCGTGCCCCTCCTCATCATATGTCCAAACCATCTCAGCCTTCCTTCCCGCATCTTGTCTTCCACCGAAGCCACTCCCACCTTCTCCCGGATAATCTCATCCCTAACTATCCCTTCTAATAAGTCCACACATCTAACGCAACATTCTCATTTCTGCTACCTTTAATTTTTGAATGTGGGAGTTCTTGACTGGCCAACACTCCTCACCATACAACATGGCCGGACAGACTGCCACTCCGTAGAACTTGCCTTTAAGCTTTAAGGCACCTTCTTATCGCACAACACTTCCGAGGCGAGCCTCCACTTCATCCAACATGTTCTAATACATTTAGAGACATCCTCATTAATCCCGTCATTCTCCTGAATCATAGAACTCAAGATACTTAAAACTATCCCTCTTACAAACATCTTGGGAATCCAACCTTACCACTGCTTCGTCCTCCTGCTTTAAGTCACTAAACTTGCATTCCATATACTCCATCTTGGATCTACTCAACCTGAACCCCTTAGATTCAAGGGTTTGCCTCCTAACCTCCCCCCACCCCGCGTCTCATCAAGGCAACTAACATACATCAAGGCACCTCATCTTGAATATTCTGCGTCAACACGTCCATCACCAGCGCAAACAGAAACGGACTAAGAGTCGATCCCTGATGCAACCTTGTCTCAATCGAAAAATGTTCTAAGTCTCCTCCCGTCGTCCTCACCCGAGTCTTCCCTCCATCGTACATGTCCTTAATAGCTCTGATGTACACCGTCGGGACCAATTTCACCTCCAAGCATCTCCAAAGAACCTCCCTAGGGACTTTGTCATACGCCTTCTCCAGGTCGATGAACAACATGTGTAAATCCCTCTTCCTTTCCCTATACTGCTCCACCAACCTCCTCACCAGGTGGATTACCTCTTTTGTCGAGCGATCAGGCATAAATCCAAACTGATTCTCCAAAATAGACACAATCTTCCTCAATCTCCTTTCAACCACCCTCTCCCAAATCTTCATAGATAAAATAGTAAAAAACCATTTTTCCCCTTTTTGACTTTTGATCTTTTAAAATGAGAGTCAAATAATGGAATCATGTTTGAAGCACCACATTTCTCTAAAGCACATGAACGATAATCCCTCGCTTAACATTGATTCTTCTCTCTTTGTCTAAGCTTGTCCAGAACCATCTCTTTTGAGATGTTTGAGTCAGCTGGAATAGGTCTCGTAGTTGACTTTTCAGTTTCTTTTGTCTGTTGAGGCTGAAACGAAGCGATGTTCGAGAGAGGGATGAGTATTAGTTTGAGAGAAAGTGCTTTACAATATGCCATAGCTTGCACAAAAGTGTTTTACCCAAGATAAATTAGCTCAAGTTGCATACAAGCTCTGTTCCATATTGGGAAAAAGTTTAGTTGTTTTCACATTTTTGTTTAGGACAAATTCTAATGCTGAGCTTAGAACTTGTTG